>NC_092049.1:31835577-32135577 GCF_003086295.3 Arachis hypogaea
AAAATCTCAATGCCCAAACCTCATAGAACAACAAATTACACTAGGGTTGAGAATCTTACCACACCCAAGGCCCAAGGAGACAAGATTAACCTTCTCCTTCAAGAGAGTTGGGTCTTATAACATCAAAGAACCCAAAATCTCAACATTTTTGCTCATGAAACTCGAAATCAATGGCTGGAATTTCGAACAGTAAAACGTGGCTTACCTCAAGATTAATTGTATGGGTTTTGTAGATCTCTCCGCGGTGAACGCGTGGCCACAAACGGAGCGGCAATCGGACCTCTAGATCAAAAGTTATGGTGGTTTGAAGATCAACCAAGGGAGAGAACTTGAGAGAGTGTTCTTCCCCCCTCCATATTAGTTTTCAGCGTGTTTGAGTGTGTTGTGAGGAGAGAGTGCTGAAAACTAGGGTTTTGGTTTAGTTATGTTGGGCCAAGGGCCCACTTTGGGTCCGGTTGGTCCGGTTTGGCCCGTTCGGTCCAATCTTGGTCCGATTTCTATAAAATTGGTACCGAAATTCTCGTCTCAATCTCCTCTATCACATTTAGCCATAAAAATAACATTTTTGGCTTTCTAGAATAAATTCTCATTTATGGGTTAATTAGCCGTTAATTAATTGGATCTTACATCTGTAACAGCCCAGACCACCCGCTAGCACGATATTGTCTGCTTTGGCACACAAGGCCTCACGGTTTTGCTTTTGACGATAGGGATAATAGCCTAAGCCCCCCACACTCACTCGTCAAAACGCGTCATGCTAGGGAGAGGTATCCAAAGGACTCTGAGGCTCATCTAGAGACCATAGAGATTCCATTGAACCTCCTTATGCCCTTCATGAGCTCTGATAAGTATTCCTCTTCTGAAGAGAATGAGGATGTTACTGAAGAGCAAACAGCCAAGTTTCTTGGTGCAATCATGAAGCTGAATGCCAAATTATTTGGCATTGATACTTGGGAAGTTGAACCTCCCTTGTTCATCAATGAACTAAGTGATCTGGATCAACTGACATTGCCTCAGAAGAGACAGGATCCTGGAAAGTTCATAATACCTTGTACCATAGGCACCATGATCTTTAAGGCCCTGTGTGACCTTGGTTCAGGAATAAACCTCATGCCCCTCTCTGTAATAGAGAAACTGGGAATCTATAGGGTGCAAGCTGCTAAAATCTCATTAGAGATGGCAGACAATTCAAGAAAATAGGCATATGGACAAGTAGAGGACGTGTTAGTAAAGGTTGAAGGCCTTTACATCCCTGCTGATTTCATAGTCCTGGATACTGGAAAAGGAAGAGGATGAATCCATCATCTTAGGAAGACCTTTCCTGGCCACAGCAAGAGCTGTGATTGATGTTGACAGAGGTGAACTAGTCCTTCAATGGAATGAGGACTCCCTTGTATTTAAAACTCAAGGATCTCCCTCTGCAACCATGGAGAGGAAACATGAAAAGCTTCTCTCATAGCAGAGTCAACCCAAGCCCCCACAATCAAACTTTAAGTTTGGTGTTGGGAGGCCACAACCAAACTCTAAGTTTGGTGTTGGAGAGTCTCAACAATGCTCTGAACATCTGTGAGGCTCCATGAGAGCCCACTATCAAGCTATTGACATTAAAGAAGCGCTTGTTGGGAGGCAACCCAATTTTTATTTATCTAACTATATTTTTCTTAGTTATATGTCTTTATAGGTTCATGATCATGAGGAGTCACAAAATAAATATAAAAATTGAAAACGGAATCAAAAACAGCAGAAGAAAAATCACACCCTGGAGGAGCATCTGCCTGGCGTTCAACGCCAGAACAGAGCATGGTTCTGGCGCTGAACGCACAAAATGGGCAGCATTCTGGCGCTGAACGCCCAGAACAAGCATGGTTCTGGCGTTCAACGCCAGAAATGGCAACAAATGGGCGTTGAACGCCCAAAATGGGCACCAACCTGGCGCTGAACGCCCAGAGTTGTGTGCAAGGGCATTTTACATGCCTAATGTGGTGCAAGGGTGTAAATCCGTGAACACCTCAGGATCTGTGGACCCCACAGGATCATCTCAGGATCTGTGGACCCCACAGGATCACCTCAGGATCTGTGGACCCCACAGGATCCCCACCTACCTCCACTCACTTCTTCTCACCACTCTCTTTCACACAACCCCATAAACACTCTTCCCCAAAAACCCTTCACCAATCACCTCAATCTCTCTTCCCCATCACCTCTTCACCAGTCACATCCATCCACTCTTCCCCATAAACCTACCTCATAAACTCCACCTACCTTCAAAATTCAAAACCAATTTCCCACCCAAGCCCACCCATATGGCCGAAACCTTTCCCCCCTCCCTTCCCTATATAAAGCCCTCCATTCTTCATCAAATTCACACAACACACCCCTTTACACCTTTCTTGGCCGAAACACTTCCCACTCTCCCTCTCCTCCATTTCTTCTTCTTCTTCTTCATCTATTCTTTCTTTTATTGCTCGAGGGCGAGCAAAATTCTAAGTTTGGTGTGGTAAAATCATAAGCTTTTTGTTTTTCCATTACCATTGATGGCACCTGAGACCGAAGAATCCTCTAGAAAGGGGAAAGGGAAGACAAAAGCCTCCACATCCGAGTCATGGGAGATGGAAAGGTTCATCTCCAAAGCCCATCAAGACCACTTCTATGATGTTGTGGCCAAGAAGAAGGTGATCCCTGAGGTCCCTTTTAAACTCAAAAGAAATGAGTATCCGGAGATCCGACATGAAATTCAAAGAAGAGGTTGGGAAGTTCTAACAAATCCCATCCAACAAGTCAGCATCCTAATGGTTCAAGAGTTCTATGCCAATGCATGGATCACCAAGAACCATGATCAAAGTAAGAACCCGGATCCAAAGAACTATGTTACAATGGTTCGGGGGAAATACTTAGATTTTAGTCCGGAGAATGTGAGGTTGGCGTTTAACTTGCCCATGATGCAAGGAGATGGACGCCCCTACACTAGAAGGGTCAACTTTAATCAAAGGTTGGACCAAGTCCTTATGGACATATGTGTAGAAGAAGCTCAATGGAAGATTGACTCCAAAGGCAAGCCGGTTCAACTAAGAAGATTGGACCTCAAGCCTGTAGCTAGAGGATGGTTGGAGTTTATTCAATGCTCAATCATTCCCACTAGCAACCGGTCTGAAGTTACTATAGACCGGGCCATCATGATCCATAGCATCATGATTGGAGAAGAGGTGGAAGTTCATGAGATTATACCTCAAGAACTCTACAAGGTGGCTGACAAGTCTTCCACTATGGCAAGGTTAGCTTTTCCTCATCTCATTTGCCACCTATGCAATTCGGCTGGGATTGACATAGAGGGAGATATCCTCATTAAAGAGGACAAGCCCATCACTAAGAAAAAGATGGAGCAAGCAAGAGAGCTCATTCATGGAGCTCAAGAGGCGTATGAAGCTCATCACCATGAGATCCCGGAGATGCCTCAAATGCACTTTCCTCCACAAAACTATTGGGAGCAAATCAACACCTCCCTAGGAGAATTGAGTTCCAATATGGGACAACTAAGGGTGGAACATCAAGAGCACTCCATCATCCTTCATGAAATAAGAGAAGATCAAAAAGCAATGAGGGAGGAGCAACAAAGGCAAGGAAGAGACATAGAAGAGCTCAAGGACATCATTTGTTCCTCAAGAAGGAAACACCACCATCACTAAGGTGGATTCATTCCTTGTTCTTATTTCTTCTGTTTTTCGTTTTCTATGTTATGTGCTTATCTATGTTTGTGTCTTCATTAAATGATCATTAGTAGTTAGTAACTTTGTCTTAAAGTTATGAATGTCCTATGAATCCATCACCTCTCTTAAATGAAAAATGTTTTAATTCAAAAGAACAAGAAGTACATGAGTTTCGAATTTATCCTTGAACTTAGTTTAATTATATTGATGTGGTGACAATGCTTCTTGTTTTCTGAATGAATGCTTGAACAGTGCATATGTCTTTTGAAGTTGTTGTTTAAGAATGTTAAATATGTTGGCTCTTGAAAGAATGATGACTAGGAGACATGTTATTTGATAATCTAAAAAATCATAAAAATGATTCTTGAAGCAAGAAAAAGCAGCAAAGAACAAAGCTTGCAGAAAAAAAAATAGGCGAAAAAAAAATAGAAAGAAAAAGCAAGCAGAAAAAGCCAAAAGCTCTTAAAACCAAGAGGCAAGAGCAAAAAGCCAATAACCCTTAAAACCAAAAGGCAAGGGCAAATAAAAAGGATCCCAAGGCTTTGAGCATCAGTGGATAGGAGGGCCTAAAGGAATAAAATCCTGGTCTAAGCGGCTAAACCAAGCTGTCCCTAACCATGTGCTTGTGGCGTGTAGGTGTCAAGTGAAAACTTGAGACTGAGCAGTTAAAGTCAAGGTCCAAAGCAAAAGAAAGAGTGTGCTTAAGAACCCTGGACACCTCTAATTGGGGACTTTAGCAAAGCTGAGTCACAATCTGAAAAGGTTCACCCAATTATGTGTCTGTGGCATTTATGTATCCGGTGGTAATACTGGAAAACAAAGTGCTTAGGGCCACGGCCAAGACTCATAAAGAAGCTGTGTTCAAGAATCATCATACTGAACTAGGAGAATCAATAACACTGTCTGATCTCTGAGTACCTATAGATGCCAATCATTCTGAACCTCAATGGATAAAGTGAGATGGCAAAACTATTCAAGAGGCAAAAAGCTATAAGTCCCGCTCATATGATTGAAGCTATGTTTCATTGATAGTTTGGAATTTATAGTATATTCTCTTCTTTTTATCCTATTTGATTTTCAGTTGCTTGGGGACAAGCAACAATTTAACTTTGAAGCTGGAGCACACTTTGGAGCCTTAGGCCACGCTTTTAAAAGCGTGGCCCAAAATATAAACAAGGAGAGCGCTCATTTGCAAAGAGAACGCTCCGTTATCTGAACGAGCGTTTTCGAGCAAATTCAAAATTGGAATTGGAGTTTTGTGACCGACGCGCACGTGTTGGTGGGATATACTAAAAGAAGGATGCGCAAGCGTGGGTTGAGCGGCAGCGTGGTAGTGGCATGTTTGAAGACCCACGCGTACGCGTAGGGGACGCGTACGCATGGGGAGCACTCAATTGAAGAACGCTACGCTCATTTAGAAAATGCTGCAAGGGACGCGCACACGTACATGACGCGCACGTGTCGATGTGCCAGATTGCTAAAGCACGCGTAAGAGTGAGGGACGCGTACGCGTGGATGGGCGAAAACGCAAAAGCACGCGCAAGCGTACGGGACGCGTACGCGTGGGTGTAAAAGTGCTCCGTTCTCTAAATGAACGCTACGCTCTCCTAGAAGCGTCACTTCTGCTCAATTAATATGATTCCAAGCCCAATTGAAACTTAAAAGCAAGCAGAGCCCATTGACATCACTCAAAGGCACAAGACACAGTTAGTATAGCATTTTCATTTAACTATAATTTGTTTTGAATTTCATTTCAATTTGTAATTTAGACAAGCCTATATAAAGGCATCCGTTTCATTCATTAGGAGGTCTGTTAGGGAGACAGACAGTAGGCTGCATTAGTAGTAGGCAGTAGTAGGAGTAGGAGTAGGAGTAGAATAGAAGACTCTTTGATACACTTTTCTTTTCTTTCAGTTATATTGAATTCAGTTTATGCAATTTCAATTTCTGCAATCCTCTGCTACAATTTCCTTTTCTGCAAACTTTACATTTCTGTTCATGTTCATCAGTTTGATTTAATTTTCCTGCAATTTACATTTTCTACAAATGTTCTGAGAGCTATGATCTAGTGAATTTTTCCTTTCTATTACTTGTCCTGAGTTCTGATTTATAGTTTCTTTAATTTTTCTGCACCCAATTCCCTTTACAGTTGATGCAAATTACTTTTCTTGCTCTTTAAGCTTCTGCTGATTTACATTCTGCACTTTAAATTCATTGCAATCTACTTTTTCTGATTCAATTTCACCCAATTCACAACTGTTAGCTTAACTAGACTAATCATCTCACTAAAGTTGCTTGATCCATCAATCCCTGTGGGATCAACCTCACTCCTATGAGTTATTACTACTTGATGCGACTCGGTACATTTGCCGGTGAGTTTGTGTGAATCGTTTTTCCCTCATCAATCCTCTCACTGTAGGAATGAAGTGATTATTCGGTCTCTGGTATCTGGAGGGTCTGTCTGATGGTCTCTGGGCTAAAGTCAATGACTCTTCCCCTTACAAAGGTTTTGTGGTCCCTTTCATTGATGCCAGACACATCCTTATAGGTAATCCACATGTTCCCATAGAATTCTTGAACCATCAACTATCCTGCCTGTGGGTGTGGATTGCACAGAACTTCCCATCCTCTTCTCCGAATTTCACATATAATTTCTGGAAGTTCATCCGGTTGGAGCTTAAACTGTACTTCTGGTAGAACTGGCCTCTTACCAGTGATATAAAAAAAATGTTCTTCATGTAACTTAGATTTGAAGTGCCTTGAGTCATGAGAACCGGTTGCTGGTTCCTTTCCCTTTCTCTTCTTGGACGGTTGGGTGGTCTTAGGTGCCATAGAGATAAATCAAATAGAACAGCGGAGCGGCAACACCAAACATAAAACTATTGCTCGTCCCTGAGCAAAATAAAGAAATATAAAGAGGGAGAAGAAAGAAATACAGAAATTGAAATAGTAGAAAATAAAAGACAATGCCAAAAAAATATGTTTCTGTTCCTTTTGTTTTTTTTTTTTGAATTATAAATTAACCGAACAAAATAAAAGTAAAAGAAAATTAGAGGAAGAGGGGGGAATAGGCACGAACAGAGGACGTGAAGGCTCGGTTGGAAAGAGGGTGATATGCGTGAGGGAGGGTAGGATGAAGGGGTTAAGGTTAGTTGGAAGGAAAGAAGAGAAAAAAAATTAAGGAGAAGGGGGCGTTGGGTTTGTTGCTGTGTATAGAAGGAAGGGATGAAGCTTGGGTATTGAGGGCTGTGATATGTTGAGAATGTAGGAATAGAAGTGGAGTCAGGGAGAAGGAATATGTGTTGTTGGGATGAAGGGGAGTGGGGATTTAAATAGGAGGGAATATGGGAAAGGGGGTGATGGTTTGAATGGTGAATTAATGAGGGGGTAGGTGGGTTGGTCACGGGAATTGGGGAGGGGTCTTGGTCTTTGATTTGGAAAATGGTGCAAGGTGTGGTGGATTCAGGAGGGAAGGGGTCACGGGTGAGGCTTTGAGAATGGGGGGTATATGGTCAAAGAGGGTATCGTAGTGTGGGGAAGGGGTTTCTGAGTTGGGGTACAGGTTGGGAAAAGGGGAAAAAGAATAAATGGGGAATGAATAAGGGGCAGAGGATCAGGAGAAAGGCGTTGGGGGGTTTAATGTGTTAGGATGGATTGGGGGCAAGGTTTCAGGAGGTGTAGGGTTGAGAAGGAAATATGTTGGGAAGGTCAAGATAGGTTGCAGGCTGTACAAGGAAGCAAGGTAGCAGGAGTTACGGGAAAAACTTGGAGAATGGAAGAATATATAGGGAAAGAGAAGAAGCAGGAGAATCAGGTGGTTGGGATTTGATATGATGGATATTTGGTGGGATTTGGGGGGAATATGTTGTGATTTAGTGGTAGATTGAATGAAGAGATATGATTCCACGCTGAATGTGGAGGATCGAAACTCACCCCACGCTGAACTTGGTGAATACCAAGTTCAGTGCCAACTCCTACGAATGCGTGCGTCCTCTCCACGCTGAACTTGGTTGGCAGCCCAAGTTCAGCGTGGGCCTTTCTCTTTTTTTTTCTTTCATGCTGAACTTGGAATTAGCCAAGTTCAACATGGACCATCCCGAACGGAAACTCCCTTTGTATGCATGCATCCACGTTGAACTTGGAAAATTCCAAGTTCAGCGTGGAGTCTGGCTCTTGTATACGCTGATTGACGTCGTTCTCCACGCTGAACTTGGAATTTTTCAAGTTCAGCGTGGACTTGGCAGGAAGAACTTCCTCTTTGCACGCTTCTAACCACGCTGAACTTGAAAAATCCCAAGTTCAGTGTGGAACTGGCAGAGACTCCCTTCCAAATTACACGCACATGCCACGCTGAACTTGGAAAATCCCAAGTTCAGCGTGGAACTGGCCCTCAGGTCGTCTCTCAAGGAATTGTAGGGAGGTGTAGTTATTATTGGTTATGAGATAGTATATTTTTGGGTTTTTGGAAATAAGGAGCAAGAAAAGTGAATGACAAGAAATTAAATTAATAACTAAGAAAACTCTTGGCAAGGTATGAGAATTAGACATCCTATCCTAGCTATCCTTATCAATTGTGATGAGAATTGTTCGATCAATTTGATTCCTCAAGTCCTAGTCAACTCCTAAGGAAAGACTAGCTTTAGAGGGATCCAAATCAACCAGCAACTTTCAATTGTCAAAAAAACAAAGGAGTTTGATAACTCAAGAGTCTACAATTACTCAACCAAAGCCAAGAATCATAACAATCTAATTTAAAACCCTCCCAAGTATTTTATCAAACACTTGGAAGGCATAACATAGAAATATAGAAAAGTAATAGGGAATGTAAAATCTAAAACCAACAATTGCAAGCATCAATGATAACAATTAAAGAAAGAAGCAATAAATCTGAAATACCTCAAATTGCATTAAATAGAAAATTAAGTCTAACATTAGAATTCATAAAGCTAAATTGGGAAAATAAATAGACCAACAAGAGGAATAGATAAACTAAAGGACTATAACAAGTAATATTAGAAGAGAAACTAAATTAAAGGAACATTGAACTTGGAATTGAGAAGAAATAAACCTAAAGCTAAGAGAAATCCTAAAACCTAGAGAGAGGAGAGAGCCTCTCTCTCTCTAGAAACTACATCTAAAACCTAAAATTATGAATAATGAGAAGTGTGTCCTCATTCCTCTACTCTGCAGCTTCTAATCTGTGTTTTCTGGGCCGAGAACTGGGTCAAAAACAGCCCAGAAATCGCTGGGGGCGAATTCTGATACACTGAATTTTTGCAGATGCACACGTGCGGGTGATGCACACGTGCGCATCACTTATCTTCAGGGAAACTATTGCAAATTATATATCATTTTGAAGCCCCGGATGTCAGCTTTCCAAAGCAACTAAAACCGTCTCATTTGGACTTCTGTAGCTCAAGTTATGGTCAGTTAAGTGTGAAGAGGTCAGGCTGGACAACTTAGCAATTCCTTCAACTTCTTGTATTCCTTCCACTTTTGCAGGCTTCCTTTCCATCCTCTAAGCCATTCCTGCCCTATAAACCCTGAAATCACTTAACACACATATCAAGGCATCAAATGGTAATAAGCGGGGATTAAACATAGCAAATTTAAGGCCAAAGAAGTATGTTTTCAATCAAAGCACAAAATTAGGAAGGAAAATGTAAAACATGCAAATTATATGAATAAGTGTGAGTTTAGTGGATAAAAATCCACTCAATTAAGAATAAAATGTACCACAAAATAGTGGTGCATCAAATCTCTCCACACTTAAACATTAGCATGTCCTCATGCTAAGCTCAAGAGAAGCTATAAAGGAGTGAAGAGGAATGGTAAAACTTATGACATGCAACCTATCTATATGAATGCAACTAAATGCAAAATGCTCTTTCCTACTTGGTTTAAAAGTAAATAAATTCTCCAAGAATAAATATAAGATGGATTCCACTAATTCAAATCACATAATAAGAGACAAGTAAACTTGTAAGAAGATAGCTCATGAAAGCAGGGAACATAGAATCAAGCATTGAACCCTCACTGGTAGTGTATATCACTCTAATCTCTCAAGTGTCTAGGGTTAATCACTCTACTCTTCTCTAGTCATGCTTTCTAAACTTTGTTCTTCATCTAACCAATCAACAAAAATTTAGTATACCAATGCAAACATCATGAGGTCTTTTCAAGGTTGTAATGGGGCTAAGGTAAGGGTGAGGATATATGTATGGCCAAGTGAGCTATAATATGAATCTTTGACTAACCTAAGCTTTCGCCTAACATACACACACTCTATGTAACTCTAAAATCATGCCTAGCTACCCATAATTTCCACTTTTGTATCACATACTCATGTACCAAATATTTCTTCAATTTTATCACATATGCATTGATCTTTTATTAACTTAACATTGGGATAATTTTTGTCCCCTTATTTATTTATTTATTTATTTGAATATTTTTTTATTTTTTTTCTTTTTTTTTTTTTGAAAAAGATATAAAAGTAGACATAACATATCAATGCACATGGATTTTTTTAATTTTTTCTTGGTCTCACATGAGTAAGTACCCAAATTTCTAATATTTTGTCATTCAAACACTGTACACTTTCATTAACCCAAGTTCCCATAGTTCCCCACACTTAATTAATACACAATCTCTATCTTAAGCTAACCAAAGATTCACTTGGGGTAATTAATTATTTTTTCTGCTTAAGGCTAGTGATGTGGTAAAATATACAACAAATGGGGATTAAAAGGCTCAAGGTGGCAAATAAAGGTGATTGAAAGGGTGGGCTATTTAGGATAAGTGAGCTAATAACAAATGATGGCCTCAATCATATGCAAGCATGTAAATACACTAAACAATGGATATATAAAATGAAACAAAATATATATTACAATCATAGAGAAGAGAACACACAAGAATAAAATATTATGGTTAAATAATGTAACCATGTTATTAAGCTCAAATCTCACCGGTTTGTGTGTTCTTAGCTATAATTCATGTTCCAATTTATAGTCTTCAAACAAGTTTAACACAAATTTTTCAATTTAAATTAGTGAATTGCTATAAAAAGTTTCTTGAAAAAGAATTCGTCACCTCAACTAAGTAGTGATAAAATATGCACAAAATCAAGCAACATGCAATCAAACATGCAAATGCAACAATAAATTAACAGGAAAAATTAAACATTGGTGTTGAAATAGGAAATAACTAACCCAGGGAAGTCGGTATCGATCTCCCCACACTTAAAGATTGCACCGTCCTCGGTGCATGCTAAGATGTGCAAGTGGACGGGCTGCTACAACTGATGCTTTTCTCCAAAGATTGTGCAGATGGACTTGTTCGTCGCCCCATGCAAAAGTTTTCCGTTTTTCTTCCTCGGTGGCCATCCTAAAAGAAGGGCAAAAAGAAGAAAATTAACCCAGAAATAAAGATAAGAAAATAAATAAAGTAGGGTAGGTTAATGCCAAATAATGAGGGTCTCAATTACATGGTAGCTACAACATGCAAGTGAAAAAATAGTAGAAGCAAATGGCATATCAATAGTGCAAAAATTACAACAATAGGGGAGAGGGTGTGGGTAATGCAAGATAGTATAAGTGTATATCAATGCAAATTGAATGCAAGTATCATAAAAGAAAAATTAAGTATGCACACAATTGAAATGCAATGAATGAAAGTATGCAAATAAATTAAGTAAAATATAATGGAAAATAATAGGGATGAGAGGTTGAAGAAATGAAGCAGAAGAAGAATGTAAGAAAAGAGGAGGGAAGAAGGGGAAAGGAGAGAAGAAAGAAGTAAGAATTTAAAAATAGGGCACGACGCGTACGCGTGCATCACGCGTACACGTGAAAACTGAGTTGGCCGTTCGACGCGTAAGCGTCGCCCACGCGTACGTGTGGGTGGTCTGGAAGCGAAATGACGCGCACACGTCAGGGATGCGTACGCGTGGAACGATTTTGTGCCTCTAGCACAGTGCTAACCCCAGACCAGCACAACTCTCTGTTCAACACGCTTTTACGCCAATTTTCAAGCCCACACGTACGTGTCACTAATGCTTACGCGTGGGTTAAACTTTTTGCAGGGGATGCCTACGCGTGGGATGGCTTGTGCGCTGCGTACCCCTCCCACGCGTCTCTCGTACAACTTTCTGTTCAGTTGCGCATACAAACGACGCGTGCGCGTTGTAGACGCTTGCGCGTCGATCCACCATTTTTTTATGCAGAATGCAAAATGCAGATGAATATGCAGAAATTATGAATGAACACTAATAAAAATAAAATAAAATAAAACTAAGAATAAAAATGAAAGATCATACCATGGTGGGTTGTCTCCCACCTAGCACTTTTAGTTATTGTCCTTAAGTTGGACATTTAGTGAGCTCCTTGTCGTGGTGGCTTGTGCTTGAACTCATTCTGAAACTTCCACCAACGCTTGGACTTCCAACAATCTCTATCAATTCCAGGTACATTCCCCAAGCTTTGATGGAGTTCTTCACAAGTCTTGAGCTCCCAAAATTGATCCTCTTGTATGCCCGGATCCCAAATCTTGTTTCTGCACCCGTCTTCTTGTTGATCATCATTTTTCCACTTGGGTGGTGAGCGATCAGAATTCTCACTGAGACATCCAAACAACTTCCTAGACCCATTCAATCGAGCTCTACACCAATCCTTGTACTTCAATTTGGAGCATGCAACCATACTGAACCTTGCATGACAACTCCTACCACTAACCATCTCCCTTTTACTCTTAAAGCCACAAATATTCCTAAGTTGACCATCCGTCTCAAGCAAACCATATTCAAGTGGCTTGAGAAAGCTAAGGGATATGAATTTTACCCACTTGAATATTTTGAAAGATCATGGTGACTTGGGGGGAGAGGCCTCCAGCAACTTTGGCAAGATGATTTCCAGCTCCATTCCCTTGAGCTCTACCTTGACAACTTCCACCTCTTTGCAGGCTTCTTTAATTTCAACCTCTTCCACTTGGAAGCTTTCTTCCAATTCAATCTCTTCTTCATTACTTACCAAAGGCATGGGAGGTTGTGCTTCTTCTTCTTTAATCTCCATCTCTTGATCAATGGGAGAGGATTCAATTGTAGATAAGGCTTCATCAATGCTTGAATCCATCTCTTGATCATCCTCTCCAAAGTCTTCAACCATGATATGCCTTGGAGGTGGTACACCCTCCTCAGCACCAATTTCAAGCTTCTTGGAGGGAGGTTTTATGGCTGGAGGTTCCCATGGAGGTTCCGCATCTCCTAAGTCTTCATCCACTTCCTCTTCTTCAATAATTTTGGCTTTCTTCGCTTGCTCTAATACAAAATCCAACTCCTCCATGATCACTTCTACCTCTTGACAACTTTCTTCAAGGGTCTCTCCTACCTCCACCTTTTGGCCTCCTCTAGCTTCTTTTGAAGTATGAATTCACGAAACCGATCTTTTCTCTCTTGTTCTGGCTCAGTAGCATCATTGGGATCATGTTGCTCTCAGATTGATGGATATGGGTGTCTTTGCATAGAGAGTGGTGGTGCACCAAAGCTTGAGGGTTGAATAGTGGAGGTAGAGGGTTGGTCCCTGCGGGATATAAGATTTTGGAGTTTAGAGGTGAGACCAATGAAAGTAGAGATAAAAGTGTTGTTATCCAATGGAGGTTAGGGTGGATAGGAGAGTTCATTTGTTGGGAGAGAAGGCTCATAATACGGAGGTGGTTCTTCTTGATAAGGATATGGAGATGGTGTATATTGAGGTGGTGGTTGTGGTGGATAAGGGTTAGGGTCATATGGTGGTGTTTGGTAGTAGGTGGCTTGTGAGTATGGTGGTTCAAATTTATGTTGAGGAGGGGGTTCATAGGCATATGGTGGGGCTTGATTGTCACGAAGAGGTCCACCATAACCGTTGTCTTGGTAAGCATCATAGAATGGTTATTGATAATACCTTGGAGGTGGTTGTTGTCAAGAGGGTTGATCAAATCCTTGTGGCTCCTCCCATCTTCGATTGTCCCATCTTTGATCCAAGCTTTCATTGTAATCTCCTCTTCCTGCAACTTGATTGTAACCAAACTCATAGCCAAAGGGGTGAGAATTCATAGTGGTCAGAGAAATAAAAGCTAATAAAAATTAATGAAAATAAACTCCTAAAACTAGAAACACGAACAAAGGACGAAAAAGCAAAATTATTTACAATAACCAATAATAAGGCACACGTTTGCAATTCCCCGGCAACGGCGCCAAAAATTGACGTGGGCAAAAATTAGTCGATTAAGAAATTATAGTAAGAACAGCATTGTAAGTACAGTTCTTAACCGACAAAAATCCACTTATCAATTTAGAAAGGGTTGTCATAATTTAAGAATAAAAATACTAGGAGTAGAAATCCCAGGTCATCTCCCAACGAGTTGACAAAAGAGTGTTATTTTATTAGTTAGGAATTTTCAAGAATTTTTAGAGTTGGAGAACGGAAAATTAAAATAATAATTAATTAAAGCAATAAAAATTAACGAGAGAATTTATATAATTAAAATAAAAACCTTGACTGGGAGAAGATTAATTGGAAGTTCTATCCTTGTTGGATTTTTTCAAGTGTAATATTAAGAGGTTGTTGTTCTACTTAGTCATCCCTTACCTGATAAGAGAAAGTCAAGTAACTAACTAACCAACTATAAATCTCAGGTCCTAATCCTCTCCCCAAGGAAGGATTAGAGTTAGAGACTAGAGAGTCAGTCAACAACTTCCAATCAAAATTAGCACTTGAGTGTTCCAACACAAGGGTTTCCTTTTAATCAACTCCCAAGTCAAGTTGGGAGTCTACCCCATTGACATGGATACAACGTTCACAAGCATATAAAGGGAATAAGAAGAAGACATGATAAATTAAATAAAATAATAACTGAAAATTAATTAAAGGTAAAAATGGTTCTTTGCATTAATAAATCCTAAAATGCAACATGCGTATCTGAACAGGGTTAATAAGTAATCAAAAGAGTAAAGGTATAAGAAAACAAACTAGAATAATAGCAACTTCAACGGAGGTAGTGACTCTTCTCAATATCCAAAGCAAAAGCATAAACTATAAAAACTATGAGTGTGTAGAAAACCTATAGGAAGAGTGATTTCTCTCTAAGATTTCCATCTCAAAACTAAAACTATGCGAATGAGAATGTGTGTTGAGTCTCTGCTCATCCCCTGTCTCTAGTCTGCATTTCTGGGCCGGAAATTGGGTCCAAACTCGGCCCAAAATTGCCCCCAGCGTTTTCTGTGATTTCTGCAGGTGGCGCATGTCACGCGTACGCGTCAGGCATGCGCACGTGTTGCCATGCGAACTCCAATTCACGTGCACGTGTGAGCCATGCGTGCGCGTCGCTCCTCGCTGGTTATCTCCTTTATTTCTTGTGCTCCTTCCATTTTTGAAAGCTTCTTTTCCATCCTTTAAGCCATTCTTGCCCTATAAAGCCTGAAAACACTTAACGCACAGATCACGGCATCGAATGGTATAAAGGGGGATCAAAAATATATAATTTAAAGGCTTAGGAAGCAAGTTTTCAATTATAAAACAAAATTGGGAAGGAATTGTAAAAGCATGCAATTTATATGAATAAGTGTGCAAAGACTTGATAAAAACCACTCAATTGAGCACAAGATAAACCATAAAATAGTGGTTTATCAATCTCCCCACACTTAAACATTAGCATGTTCTCATGCTAAGCTCAAGGAGATAAAAGGAATGAATAGAGAAAAGTAAGACTCATGAGATGCAACCTATGAATGTAACTATATGCTAAGATGTTTTTGTCTACTTGGTCAAAAGTAAATAAGCTCTTTAAGACAAACATAAATCAGATTCCACTAATTTAAATCAAACAGTAAAAGACAAGTAAACTTGCAAGAAGATAGCTCATGAAAGCAGGGAAAATAAAATCAAGCATTGAACCCTCACTGGTAGTGTATATGCACTCTAATCTCTCAAGTGTCTAGGGTTGATCACTCTACTCTTCTCTAGTCATGCTTTCTAGACTTTGTTCTTCATCTAATCAATCAACAAAAATTTAGTATACCGATGCAAACATCATGACGTCTTTTCAAGGTTGTAATGGGGCCAAGGTAAGGGTAAGGATATACGTATGGCCAAGTGAGCTAAAATATGAATCTTTGATCAACCTAAGCTTTCACCTAACATACACACACACTCTATGTAATTCCAAAATCATGCCTAGTTACCTATAGTTCCCACTTTTGTATCACATACTCATCATGTACCAAATTTTTCTTTAGTTTTATCACATATGCATTGATCTTTTATTAAACTTAGCATTGGGGTAATTTTTGTCCCCTTATTTATTTATTTATTTATTTGAATATTTTTTTTTTTGGAATCATAAAAGCAAACATAACATATCAATGCATAAGGATTTTTTTTTTTTAATTTTTTTCTAGTCTCACATGAGTAGGTACCCAAATTCCCAATATGTTGTCAATGAAGCACTGTGCACTTTTATCTACCCAAGTTCCCACAGTTCCGCACACTTAATTGATACACAATCTCTAACTTAAGCTAACCAAAGATTCACTTGGGATAATTAATTGTTTTTTCACTTAAGGCTATTGATGTGGTAAAATATAGAACAAAAGGGGATTAAAAGGCTCAAAGTGGCAAACAAAGGTGATTAAAAGGGTAGGCTATTTGGGATAAGTGAGCTAATAATAATTGATGGCCTCATTCATATGCAAGCATGTAAATATACTAAACAATGGACATATAGAATGGAACAAAATATAGATTACAATCATAAAGAAGGAGATACACAAGAATAAAATATTATGATTAAATAATGTAACCATGTAATTAAGCTCAAATCTCACAAGTTGTGTGTTCTTAGCTATAATTCATGTTCCAAATTTCAATCTTCAAACAAGTTTAGCACAAAAGTTTTAATTTAAATTAGTGAAATAATATAAAAAGGGTCTTGAAAGGAAACTCATTACTTTAACCAAGCAAAACATACATGCAGACAATTATTATCATGCAATCTATCCTATCTAACAAAAGAAAAAGTCAAATGTTGGTGTTAAGAGAGAAAGGTTACCTCCGGAAGTCAAGGACTGACCTCCCCACACTTAAGGCTTGGCACGGTCCTCCGTGCCATCAGTAAGGAGCAAGAGAGGGCTGGAAGTGTCGCCTCCAGTGTCTAGTTCGCCTTGGCTTCCTATACCACTGGATGAAGGGGGGTCTGGGGTGTCCTTTGGTTCTGGAGGTGGGTGTGTACCAACTATGAGGCCCTTCAGGTAGTTGTATCGGCACTTGTTACGGTGCTCCATTTGCTCCATTCGCCGGTCTTGCCGCTCGAACCTTTGAAGGATATGTAGGAACATCTGATGGATGGATGGTGCTTGTGGTGTGGATGATGGTGGAGTGGAAGAAGGAGGAGTAGCCAAAGATGGGCCTGCAGGCTGGCTCGCAGAGGGAACTGGCGGCCTGATGTACTTCCCATTCGGGACATACTGGTCGGCTCTGGGGATCATGACCTTCGTATCTCCTGCCCGAGATGACACACTTGCTGCAGAGACTAAATCTGAAACCAAGGCGGGGAAGGGCAGGTTACCCGCAATCTGTACATGTCCCATGGCATCCCGGATGTGTCGGGGCAGGTTGAAGGGTTGCTCTGTCAGGATGAACCAGATGAGGACAGCCATGTCTGCTGTGAAGGTCGACTCGTGAGTGCTCGGAAAGACATAGTCGATTAAGAAATTATAATAAGAACAGCGTTGTAAGTACAGTTCTTAAGCGACGAAAATCTGCTTATCAATTTAGAAAGGGTTGTCACAATTTAAGAATAAAAATATTGGGAGTAGAAATCCCAGGTTGTTTTCCAACGAGTTGACAAAAGAGTGCTATTTTATTAGTTAGGAATTTTCCGAGAATTTTTAGAGTTGGAGAACGGGAAATTAAAATAATAATTAATTAAAGCAATAGAAATTAACGAGAGAATTTATATAGCTAAAATAAAAGCCTTGACCGGGAGAAGATTAATTAGAAGTTCTATCCTTGTTGGATTTTCCCAAGTGTAATATTAAGAGGTTGTTGTTCTACTTAGTCATCCCTTACCTGATAAGGGAAAGTCAAGTAACTAACTAACCAACTATAAATCTCAGGCCCTAATCCTCTCCCCAAGGAAGGCATAGAGTTAGAGACTAGAGAGCCAGTCAACAACTTCCAATCAAAATTAGCACTTGAGTGTTCTAACTCAAGGGTTTCCTTTTAATCAACTCCCAAGTTAAGTTGGGAGTCTACTCCATTGACATGGATACAACGTTCACAAGCATATAAAGAGAATAAGAAGAAGACATGATAAATTAAATAAAATAATAACTAAAAATTAATTAAAGGTAAAAATAGTTCTTTGCATTAATAAATCCCAAAATGCAACATACGTATCTGAAAAGGGTTAATAAGTAATCAAAAGAGTAAAGGAATAAGAAAACAAACTAGAATAATAGCAACTTCAACGGAGGTAGTGACTCTTCTCAATATCCAAAGTAAAAGCATAAACTATAAAAACTATGAGTGTGTAGAAGACCTAGAGGAAGAGTGATTTCTCTCTAAGATTCCAATCTCAAAACTAAAACTATGCCAATGAGAATGTGTGTTGAGTCTCTGCTCGTCCCCTGGCCCTAGTCTGTGTTTCTGGGCCAGAAACTGGGTCCAAACTCGGCCCAAAATTTCCCCCAGCATTTTTTGCGATTTCTACAGGTAGCGCACATCACGTGTACGCGTCAACCACGTGTACGCATCGCTAGTCAACTTCGCATGTCATGCGTACGCATCAGGCATGCGCACGCGTCGCTCCTCGCTGGTTATCTCCTTTATTTTTTGTGCTCCTTCCATTTTTGCAAGTTTTCTTTCCATTCTTTAAGCCATTCCTGTCCTATAAAGCCTAAAAACACTTAACGCACAGATCACGGCATCGAATGGTATAAAGGGAGATCAAAAAAATATATAATTTAAGGGCTTAGGAAGCAAGCTTTCAATCATAAAACAAAATTAGAAAGGAATTGTAAAATCATCCAATTTATATGAATAAGTGTGCAAAGACTTGATAAAAACCACTCAATTGAGCACAAGACAAACCATAAAATAGTGGTTTATCAATCTTCCCACACTTAAACATTAGCATGTCCTCATGCTAAGCTCAAGGAGATAAAAGGAATGAATGGGGAAAAGTAAGACTCATGAGGTGCAACCTATGAATGCAACTATATGCTAAGATATTTCTGTCTACTTGGTCAAAAGTAAATAAGCTCTTTAAGACAAACATAAATCAGATTCCACTAATTTATATCACACAGTAAAAGACAAGTAAACTTGCAAGAAGATAGCTCATGAAAGCGGGGAACATAAAATCAAGCATTGAACCCTCACTGGTAGTGTATATGCACTCTAATCGCTCAAGTGTCTAGGGTTGATCACTCTACTCTTCTCTAGTCATGCTTTCTAGACTTTGTTCTTCATCTAACCAATCAACAAAAATTTAGTATACCGATACAAACACCATGAGGTCTTTTCAAGGTTGTAATGAGGCCAAGGTAAGGGTGAGGATATATGTATGGCCAAGTGAGATAAAATATGAATCTTTGATCAACCTAAGCTTTCACCTAACTTACACACACTCTCTATGTAATTCCAAAATTATGCCTAGTTACCCGTAATTCCCACTTTTGTGTCACATACTCATGTACCAAATTTTTCTTTAGTTTTATCACATATGCATTGATCTTTTATTAAACTTAGCATTGGGGTAATTTTTGTCCCCTTATTTATTTATTTATTTATTTATTTGAATATATATATATATATATATATATATATATATATATATATATTTGGGAATCATAAAAGCAAACATAACATATCAATGCACAAGAATTTTTTTTTTTAATTTTTTCTAGTCTCACATGAGTAGGTACCCAAATTCCTAATATGTTGTCAATGAAGCACTGTGCACTTTTATCTACCTATTTCCCACAGTTTCCCACACTTAATTGATACACAATCTTTAACTTAAGCTAACCAAAGATTCACTTGGGGTAATTAATTGTTTTTCCGCTTAAGGCTATTGATATGGTAAAATATAGAACAAAACGGGATTAAAAGGCTCAAAGTGGCAAACAAAGGTGATTGAAAGGGTAGGCTATTTGGGATAAGTGAGCTAATAATAATTGATGGCCTCAATCATATGCAAGCATGTAAATATACTAAACAATGAACATATAGAATGGAACAAAATATAGATTACAATCATAAAGAAGGAGACACACAAGGTTGTGTGTTCTTAGCTATAATTCATGTTCCAAATTACAATCTTCAAACAAGTTTAGCACAAATGTTTTAATTTAAATTAGTGAAATACTGTAAAAAGGGTCTTGAAAGGAAACTCATTACTTTAACCAAGCAAAACATACATGCAGACAATTATTATCATGTAATCTATCCTATCTAACAAAAAAAAAGTCAAATGTTAGTGTTAAGAGAGAAAGGTTACTTCCGGAAGTCAAGGACTGACCTCCACATACTTAAGACTTGGCACGGTCCTCCGTGCCATCAGTAAGGAGCAAGGGAGGGCTAGAAGTGTCGACTCCAGTGTCTGGTTCGCCTTGGCTCTCTTTACCACTGGATGAAGGGGAGTCTGTGGTATCCTTTGGTTCTGGAGGTGGGTGTGTACCAACTATGAGGTCCTTCAGGTAGTTGTATCGGCGCTTGTTACGGCGCTCTATTTGCTCCATTCACCGGTCTTGCCAGTCGAACCTCTGAAGGATCTGTAGGAACATCTGATGGATGGATGGTGCTTGTGGTGTGGATGGTGGTGGAGTGGAAGAATGAGGGGTAGCCAAAGATGGGCCTGCAAACCGGCTCCTAGAGGGAACTGGTGGCATGGTGTACTTCCCATTCGGGACATACTCGTCGGCTCTGGAGATCATGACCTTCGTGTCTCCTGCCCGAGATGACACACCTGCTGCAGAGACTAAATCTGAAACCAAGGCGGGAAAAGGCAGGTTATCCGCAATCTGTACATGTCCCATGGCATCCCTGATGTGTCGGGATAGGTTGAGAGGTTACTCTGTCAGGATGCACCAGATGAGGACAGCCATGTCTGCTATGAAGGTCGACAAGTGAGTGCTCGAAAAGACATAGTGGGACATAATTTGTGCCCACACGCGAGCCTCCAGGGTGAGTGATTGGGCTGAAATGCTCTTGGATTTTGAACGATGCTGCCCATAGATCCAAGTGCTGCCAGGTTTGGCTATAACTCCAAGTACGCTATTGACGTTGGGATTTTTGCCAGTAAAGAATTTTATAAAAATAGTCGCATTGTAGATATAGTCTCCAAACCAACAAAAATCCCTTCGTACAAACGTTTTGGTTGTCACAAGTAACAAACCCCTTTAAAATTGATAACCGAGTATTTAAACCTCGGGTCGTCTTCTCAAGGAATTACAGGGAGGTATGTTCTTATTATTGGTTATGAGTTTGTAAATTGGGGTTTTGGAAGTAAGGAGGGAATATGTTATATGACAAGTAAAATAAAATAATAATAATAAAATCTCTTGGCAAGGTATAAAAATTGGAATCCCTATCCTAGTTATCCTTATCAAGTGTGAAGAGAATTGGGTTTTAATCCCACTTGGTCAGCCTTTATTAAACAAAGGAAGGTTAAGTGAACTGATTAGCTTGATTCTCAAGTCCTAGTCAACTCCTGTGGAGAGACTAGTGTTAGAGCAATCCTAGCTCAAGCAGAATCTGCCAATTTCAATCACTTGCCGAGTTTGATAACTCAAGTACTACTAATCACTTGACCAAAGCCAAAAGGGAGAAAAATATCTAAATTAAATTAAAAGCATCAATATAAATAAAGCAAAGCAATCTTAAATCTGAAAATACCTCGAATTGCATTAACAAAAGAAATTAAATCTGGCATAGATGTTCATAAATTAAATTGAGAAAATAAATAAAAAGAACATTGAACCTGGGATCGAGAGTCACTCCTAAAACTAAGAGAAATCCTAATCCTAATCCTAAGAGAGAGGAGAGAACCTCTCTCTCTGAAAACTACATCTAAATCCTAAAATTGTGAATATCATAAGCTTGTTCTTGAATGGATGCAATCCCTCTACTTTATAGCCTCTAATCTATGTTTTCTGGGCCGAGAACTGGGTCAGAAACAGCACAGAATTCGCTAGTTGCGAATTCAAACACGCTGATTTTTCGTCACTGCGATGCGGCCGCATGGAGCACGCGGTCGCATCGCCTAGCGTCAAGGCAACTATGGCATACTATATATCAAATCGAAGCCCCGGACGTTAGCTTTCCAACGCAACTAGAACCGCATCATTTGGACCTCTGTGGCTAAAGTTATAGCCGTTTGAGTGCGAAGAGGTCAGGCTGGACAGCTTAGCAGTTTCTCCAACTTCTTGTATTCCTTCCACTTTTGCATGCTTCCTTTCTATCCTCCAAGCCATTCCTGCCCTATAATCTCTAAAAGCACTTAACACACATATCAAGGCATTGAATGGTGATAAGGGAAAATTAATTTTTGGTAATTAAAAGGCTCGGGAAGCAAGTTTCCAATTATAGAATAAAATTAGGAAGGAAATATAAAACCATGCAAATATTATGAATAAGTGGGTAAAGAGTTGATAAAATCCACTCAATTGAGCACAAGATAAACCATAAAATAGTGGTTCATCAGCTATCCCAGTCGAACTAATACATCTGGTACTTATGTGAGGATTCTTGGTATGCATCCCATCCCTCTGGACTAGGTGGAAGGTCCAGTGCTCTCTGGATGGCACTCTCAGAGACAGGGACCCGCTGCTAACGGACGAAGACAGTCTGCAGAGTAAGCGAGTAGAAGTTTGAGTAGGATTTAACTACCCATGATAAGTTGGCCTCTCACGGCTGTCTCCTCAAAAATCTCCACTGTCTCCTCTCTATTCGGGGCTCCACAAAATCAACAAAGTGTGTTGGGACAATGAGTAGATGCTCATTGTTGTAGTTCCTCTCAGCTAGGATGGGGAACATTTGTTTGCAATAATGGTTAGCAAATTGTGTGGAGCCCCGAACGGGAGAGGCTTTCTCTGATTCATCAACTTTAATGATCCTCTTCACCCGCTTTGTTGGCGGCTTGACACTGGTAGATGGAAGTGCCTTTGCCAGTGTTCTCTTGGTTCCTCTCCTAGCCGGTGGCTTGTCAGTGGCCTTCTCTTTTCCTTTCTTGGTACGCATGCCTAAGGAAAAAGAAAAAAGAGGAGTGTAAAATATAGATAACCAAAATCGGAAGGGAGAAAATTCCAAGTGATAATGAATGCCAAAGGAAAGATGTTAGCTCAAATACATGGTAGCTACAACATGTAGGTAAGACATCAAGTAAGAGCAATAAGGCAATTCATAATTAAATAGATGCAAGAGGTGAAAGCATGCAAGAAGTAGGCATGAGAAGCATAACTCAAGCATCAAAAATTAAATGTGCCAATATAGAGAGTATTTGTATGATGACAATTGTGAATGATAATCCCAAATATATGTGGAGTGCAAAGGTTGTGAAAAAGAGGCATTCAAGTAAAAGAGTAAAACAAAATAGAGTTCAAGATGCCATAAGGGCTTTTTCACAAACACTTGGTGAGCAAGATAGAATAAGAATGAAAATAATATAATCCAAATGGATATGAGAGCCAAATTAAAGTATCCATTGACAAATCACTCCAGATAATAACCACAAGCTTCAAGATAATAAGGTAATACCCAAATAAAACTCCAATACCAACATAAGAATGCATGAAAAAGAAAAGGAAAAGAAACCATAAATAAGTAAGCGAAAAGAAAGATAGAGAAGAAAGAAACATAAATAAATGCAATAATGAAAGAGTAGATGGGAGGAAGAAAAGAACCTTGATGAAGAAGATGAAGAAGAAAAGAAGAAAGTAGTAGAAAGTAAGAAAGAATAAGGAAGAAGAAAGAAAGAAGGAAGAAATAATTAGGATTGAAAAGAATTAGGATTGATGGAGAGGAGATTTGAAATCAGGCGCTGAGGTGATTTAGTTGTGCATCGCATGCGACGCGTATCACGCATACGCATGGATCGCGCTAGTTTTAAGTGACACGTACGTGTCAGGGACGCGTACGCGTGACATTGGTTGTGCGAATGGTGCGAAGGCAACCCCGCACGCACACAACTCTCTGTTCAGATATCCACGAGAGGGAAAATTGCATATGACGCGTGCGCGTCAGGGATGCGCACGCGTGGTTGGCCAAGATGGGAAAACGACGCGTACGCGTCAGGGACGCGTACACGTGATGGGGGTTATGCTCCCAGCACAGTTCCAGCCCCACACCATCATAACTCTCTGGCCAAACACCCATTTACGCCGATTTTGCAGGGTCACGCGTACGTGTGATGGCCCAAAATTGCAAGCGACGCGTACGCGTGAAGTACGCGTACACGTGGTCTTGCTTGTGCCTAAGGCATGCTTCCAGCCCTGCTCCCACGCAACTCTCTGGTCAATTCTTCCTTGTTTCGCATACACATATGACGTGTATGCGTCAGCGACGCTTGCGCGTCGTGTGCTTGCTTTTTTTTTTTTTAGGAATGCAAAATGCAGCATGCAGATGAATATGCAAAAATCATGAATGAACTCTATGGAAAAACAAAAGTAAATAAAACTAAGAATGAAAAGGAACGATCATACCATGGTGGGTTGTCTCCCACCTAGCACTTTGCTTTTACGTCCTTAAGTTGGACGGTTTACCAGCTCAATCTGCTTCTGATGGTGGATCTTCCAAGAGGAAGATCTCTAGCTCTTTGTTGTTCTTCATCTTCTCAACATGGTACAGCTTTAAGTGATGTCCATTGACCTTGATGAATTTGGAGCTTGAGGGATGACTCAGGTGGAAGACTCCGTATGGCTCTGCCTTCTCTACTCTATAGGGTCCTTCCCACCTTAACCTCAGCTTGCCAGGCATGAGCTTCAGTCTTGAGTTGTAAAGGAAAACTAGCTACCCAGGTTTGAACTTTCTTCTCTTGATATGCTTGTCATGCACAGCCTTCACCTTCTCTTTATATAGTCTAGAGTTGTCATATGCTTTTAGTCGAAAGGTCTCCAGTTCTGCTAGTTGCAGCTTCCTTTCAGCACTGGCCTTCTCAAATCCCATGTTGCATTCCCTTACAGCCCAGAAAGCCTTGTGTTCCACCTCCAATGGGAGGTGACAAGCCTTTCCGTATACTAGGCGGAATGGACTCTTTCCTATGGGTGTCTTGTATGCTGTTCGATAAGCCCAAAGCGCGTCTACAAGTCTAGTGCTCCAGTCGTTCCTATGAGGCTTGACTATCTTCGCCAGAATGTACTTTATCTCTCTGTTAGACACCTCTGCTTGCCCATTAGTCTGGGGATGATAAGCTATGGCTACCTTGTGGATGATGCCATGTTTCTTTAGTAGGCCTGTTAATCTCTTGTTACAAAAGTGAGTGCCTTGATCACTTACGATTGCTCGTGGTGATCCAAAGCGACAGATAATATGATTTCTAACAAAAGAGACAATAGTGTTAGCATCATCAGTACGGGCAGGAATCGCTTCCATCCATTTAGAAACATAATCTACAGCTAACAGTATATATAAAAAAACCACTAAAGTTTCGGAATGGACCCATGAAGTCAATGCCCCAAACATAAAAAAATTTCACAAAATAGCATAAGCTGTTGGGGAATCTCATCCCTCTTGGATATATTTCCAAACCTTTGGCATGGAGAACAAGATTTACAGAATGCAGTGGCATCTTTAAAAAGAGTGGGCCACCAGAATCCACAGTCTAAAATTTTTCTAGCTGTTCTTTGAGGGCCAAAATGTCCACCATTCTCAGAAGAGTGGCAAGCCTCTAAAATGGACTGAAATTCTAATTGAGGCACACACCGTCTAATTACCTGGTCAGCACCATACCTCCATAAATATGGGTCATCCCATATATAATATTTGGACTCGCTTTTCAGCTTGTCCCTTTGGTGCTTAGTAAAATTGGGAGGGAAGGTATGACTAACTAGATAATTAGCTACAGGCGCATACTAAGGAACTACTTCAGATATTGCGTGCAAGCTATCTAATGAAAAAGCATCATTGATAGGAGTGGGGTCATCCTTAATGTGCTCAAGGCGACTCAAGTGGTTTGCCACTAAATTCTGGGAACCACTCCTATCCTTAATTTCTAAATCAAATTCTTGCAGTAGCAATATCCAACGTATTAACCACGGTGTGGACTCTTTTTTAGCTAATAAATATTTTAGAGCTGCATGGTCTGAGTACACTACCACCTTAGTACCAAGTAAGTAAGCTCGGAATTTATCCAGAGCAAAAACAATAGCCAGAAGCTCTTTTTCAGTGGTAGTATAATTAGACTGGGCAGCGTCTAAAGTCTTAGAAGCATAAGCAATTACGAAAGGATCCTTACCTTCACGCTGAGCCAGTGCCACTCCTACTGCATGGTTGGAGGCATCACACATAATCTCAAAAGGCTGGCTCCAGTTTGGTCCTCTCACAATCGGAGCTTGAGTTAAGGCGATCTTCAGCTTATCAAAGGCATTCATGCAATCCTCACTCAGCTCGAACTCAACGTCCTTCTGCAGTAGTCTGAATAAAGGTAATGCTACCTTACTGAAGTCCTTGATGAATCTCCGGTAGAAACCTGCATGACCAAGGAACGAACGGACTTCCCTCACGGATGAGGGGTAAGGCAAACTAGAAATCACATCTACCTTTGCTGGATCTACAGAAATACCATTATTAGAAACGTGTCCTAGTACAATACCTTGTTTTACCATAAAGTGACATTTTTTAAAATTTAATACAAGATTTGAACTAACACACCTGTCTAATATTCTAGCTAAACTATCCAATCAAAGGCTAAATGAATCACCATAAATGCTAAAATCATCCATGAAAACTTCCATACAGCTCTCAATAAGATCTGAGAAGATACTCATTATGCACCTTTGGAAAGTAGCCGGTGCATTACATAAGACAAAAGGCATCCTCTTGTATGCATACGTTCCAAAGGGACATGTAAAAGTAGTCTTCTCCTGATCTTCAAGAGCTATATGAATTTGAAAATAGCCTGTATAACCATCTAAAAAGTAGTAATGTGATTTACCTGACAGGCGATCAAGCATCTGATCAATAAATGGCAAGGGGTAATGATCCTTGCGAGTAGCTTGGTTGAGGCGCCTGTAATCAATGCAAACTCTCCATGAATTCTGCACTCTAGTTGCTATGAGCTCTCCATGCTTATTCTTCACTGTTGTGACTCCA
Source organism: Arachis hypogaea (assembly GCF_003086295.3). NCBI lineage: Eukaryota > Viridiplantae > Streptophyta > Magnoliopsida > Fabales > Fabaceae > Arachis > Arachis hypogaea. The sequence goes on from NC_092049.1 coordinate 31,862,627, forward strand.
GACTTCTTAGGCACCACTTGTACTGGGCTGACCCATTCATTGTCTGAGATGGGGTAGATAATATCAGCTTCAAGCAGCCTGGTCACTTCTCTCTTGACAACTTCTAAGATGGTGGGGTTCAGTCTTCTTTGGGGTTGACGGACAGGTCTTGCTCCCTTTTCTAAAAATATCCTATGCTCACAAACTTGAGGGCTGCTACCTACTATATCTGCCAAACTCCACCCAATTGCTTTCTTGTGTCTTCTCAGCATACTAAGCAGCTGCTCCTCCTGTTGGGAAGTGAGTTCCCTTGCAATGATAACTAGAAGCTTCTGATTATCCTCAAGGTAAGCATACTTGAGGTAGGGTGGAAGGGGCTTCAACTCTATTTTCTGCTCATGGCTAGGCACTGGATCATCTGGAGCTAGTGATGATGGCAAAGTATCCTCATTGTGTTCAGAGGGTTTCGCCACACTTGGACCATGCTCCATGTGTATCTCTTTTATTTCTTCTTGGTGAACTGCAGCTACAGTCTCATTAATGATGTCACACTAGAAGATGGAATGATCATCCAGAGGATGCTTTATAGCTTCATCCAAGTTGAAGCTCACTGCTCTGCCATCTATCTCAAAGGAGTAAGTTCCTGAGAAGGCATCCAATTTGAACTTTGAAGTCTTCAGGAATGGCCTTCCAAGCAGGATGGATGATGGTCTTCCTGAGTCATTAGGGGGCATCTCCAAAATATAGAAATCAATGGGAAATGTGAGCCCCTTAATGCTCACTAGCAACCACTGTGATTATGCTTTTATCTGCCAAAACAAAATGAGCTGCCGACCTTTTTAAGGGAGGGAGCCTCAAAGCATCATATACAAACAATGGCATAATGCTAACACACGCTCCTAAATCACACATACAGTCAGAAAATGTTACACCTCAATGGTACACGTAACCATACATGGCCCCGGATCCCCACATTTTTCTGGTATGGCACCCATTAAAGCAGATATTGAGCTACCTAAGGGAATGGTTTCTAAATCCTGTATTCTATCCTTATGCATGCATAAATCCTTTAAACATTTTTGCATATTTAGGTACCTGGTGAATGGCATCAAAAAGTGGAATGGTTACCTCAACCTTTTTGAAGATTTCTACCATCTTGGGGTCGAGCTCTATCTACTTTCTGGACTTCTTAGCAAGGCACGGAAAGGGGATAGGGATGGCGTCTCTTGCAGCCTCAGCTTCCTTTGGGGCACTATTCTCTGGTTGAGCTTCCTCTTCTTCAACCATGTCTTGTACTTCATCCTCTTCTTCAGCATCTTCTACCTCAACAACATCTTCAACTTGAATGTTCTCCTTTGAGCTTGGCTCCTCATGGTTCCTCTCTTGCAGTGTGATTCCTGACCTCAAAGTGATGGCATTGATGCCACCTTTGGGATTGGGTATAGGTTAAGAAGGAATTGTACTGAAGCTTGAAGGTTGATTGTTGGAGGCAATTAGTGAATCCATCCGGGAGACGAGAGCCTGTAAAGTAGTATTCAGTGTTCATAGTAGAGTTAAGTGTATTCTGAATGTCTTGCGTCATAGTGTGAAACATCGCATCATTAGAAGAAGAAGGGGGGTAAGTGATTTGAGCGGCCTGCTGTTGGTTGTTCTGAGGCGCTTGGGACTGCCTTTGGTGAGGTGCTCTGTAAGGCTGGTTCTGGTTCGGCTATTGATAGGGGGTTCTGCTGATACCGGTTTTGGTGATTGTTATTATTATTCTACCTCTGATTTCCTTGGTTGTCTTTGCCTCCTCTGTTATAATTGTCCCTTGATAAACCACTATTTTATGGTTTATATTGTGTTTAATTGTGTGGTTTTATCATGATCCTTACCCACTTATTCATTAAATTAGCATGAAATTATAATTCCTTCCTGAATTTATAACATGTTTGAAAACTGCTTCCTAGAGACTTTAATTATGTATTTTTTAATTTTCCTTTATTCCATTCGATGCCGTGATCTGTGTGTTGAGTGTTTCAGACTCTATAGGGCATGAATGAGTTGGAGATTGGAAAGGAAGCTAGCAAAAATGGAAGGAACACAAGAAATTGAGAAGATAACCAGCGAGAAGTGACGCGGTCGCATGACTCACGCAACCGCGCGAAGGAGAGCAAATCGCAGTGACGCGGCTGCATGGCTCACGCGGCCGCGCGGATTGGAAAAGCTCAAGTGACGCGGTAGCGTGGACGACGCGAACGCGTGGCAAGGAAAAGTGCGAATGACGCGTCCGCATGGATGACACGATCGCGTGACATGTGCGATCTGCATAATCCACAGGATTCGCTGAGGGCGATTTTGGACCTTATTTCGACCCAGTTTTCGGCTTGGAACAACAGACTAGAGCCAGAGAATATGCAGAAACAAACAACAACATTCATTCTACACAGTTTTCAGTTTTAGATCTAGTTTTACTCCCTTAGGTTTCTTTCTCTAGGTTTTAGAATTTTAATTTTCAATTGATCTTAGCATTGGAACATTGAAAAGAGTTATTTCCTCATCAAGACTTCGTCATTCTAGTTCGTTCTCTTAACTTGGTTTTATTCTTCCATGTTCTCTGCTTTGTTCAATTTTGTCATTTGAATACTTTTATGATTATTTAATACAAGGATTATTTCTTCCATTTTAATTTATTTTTCCATTCCAATAATCATGTCTTCTTTTAATTCCCTTTCATGTGTTATGGATTTATTATTTACAATGAGTGAGTAGTTCCCTCACTTGATGGGGAGTTGATTGAAAGGAACTCTTGAGTTGGAAGGATTGAAAGAAAAATTGTAATTGGGTTAACTATTAGATTGTTATCTAATCACTAACACCAATCCCTTTGAACTAAGTAGGTTGCAACTCGTGAACAGATCTAGCATTCCAACTTGTTTGATTTTCCTTTACCTAGTAAAGGATAACTAAACGGAACAACCATTAATTATAAATTAATCTTGAAATCATCCCATCAATAATAGAGATTCCAACTAATCAACTCCCAGTCAAGGCTTTTATTCATATTATTTAAATTTCCTCAATTTAATTTTCCCTCTACTTAACTCAACTTCTTGGAACATCTGATTAATAAAATAGCACACTTTTCTGCAACTCGTTGGGAGATGACCTGGGACTTAAACTTTCAGTAATTTTTAATTTAAACTCTCTGTGACATATTTCTAAATTGATAGGCAGATTTTCGGTGAGTTAAGAACTATACTTGCAACGTAACTATTTTAATAATTTTTAATTCACCAACTTCTGCCCCTCATCAATTTTTAGCGCCGTTGCCGGGGAGTTGCAATAGAGTGCTAAAGTTATTAATTAGAATTTATTTATTTGCATTTTATTTTATTTTTCTACTATGAGCTGCATGTTTCTTTCGTTAAATGATGCGTTCACTTCCTAATCCGTGCTTGCTAATATTCAATCCTGAAATTGAAAGGACTATTTCACGAATAAGGCGAGAACAGCATCGGTTAGTCCGCTCTGAGGGCGGATCTGAAAGTGAACTTGAGGAAGAAACCAGCCCCCGTTCTACTGATTCGGTTGTTTTACGTGCAGAAGACATGGCAGCTAGGAGAGTTACCATCAAGGAGGAAGGAGCCCCTAATTTTACAATGCAACCGTTTCAAGCGCATCATCCAGCGGTAGCTACAGATTTTGAAATAAAGACCGCACTGCTAAATTTGATGCCCAAGTTTCATGGCCTACCTGCTCAAGAGCCTATCAAGCACTTGAGAGATTTCCAGGCAGCTTGTTCTACTGTCAGGCGTGATGGTACTGATGAAACTTCAATTTTGCTGAAAGCTTTCCCGTTTTCTCTTGAGGAAAAAGCAAGAGAGTGGTACTACACTCAACCTCTAGAAAATGCATCCAACTGGGATACACTCAGAAAGGAGTTTTTGGAGAAATTCTTTCCATCTGAAGTTACTGATAAACTAAGGAAGGATATTTCCACAATTGTTCAGGATGACAATGAGACTCTCTTTGAATACTGGGAGCGCTTCAATAATCTTCTGGAAGCATGTCCCCACCACATGATTGACAAGATAGTGCTACTTAGCTATGTCACACAGGGAATGAGGCCCCAAGATAAGACCACATTGGAAAGTGCTAGCAATGGGTCTATGAAGAAGTACAAGACTACTAATGAGGCTTGGCAATTGATCAGTGATTTAGCTGAATCTACTAGGAACCACAGGCAAAAGCAAGGCCGTTCAAAAGCTGTTGCAGAAGTATCCTCTAACAGAGAGACTGCTGCTCTAGCTCAGAGTATATGCGAGATGACCAACTTGCTGAAGCAGATGCAATTGAATCAACAACAAGCTCAGCAAGCTCCTCCACCACAGCAAAACCAACAACTAGTCCCACAAAGAATTTACGGAATCTGTGCTTATTATAGCCATTACACTGATGAATGCTCACAGCTCCAACAAGAAGACAACATGGCGGCATCCACTCATAACTTCTATGACTGCCCCAACCAAGGGTACAATCAAAGTGGAAATAATAACCATGGATGGCAGGACAATTCTAACCAGAATTGGAGGGACAACAATAACAGAGGAGGCAGAGATAATCAGGGAAATCAGAGATGGAATAATAACAACAACAGGCAGCAGAATCAACCTTACAGAGCACCTCACGTGAGGCAAAACCAAAGACCACAAAACAATCAACAGCGGACCTCTCAATTTACTCATTCTTCTTTATCTCCTAATGAAGAGCTACTACAATCTTTTGAGCGAAGACAACAGACCATGGAAAATAACATCATGAATAGTATCAATGCCAGTCTGAATGGTCTCACCTATACTCTGCAAGCTCTTATGTCATAGATTGGATCAACACAAAATTCTAATAATCAACCTTCAAGCTCCACTGGAATCCCCTCTCAACCATTACCCAATCCAAAGGGAGGCATTAATGCCATCACCCTAAGGTCTGGAACCACACTGCAGGAGAGGAATCAGGAGGAACCAAACCCACCAGAACACACCTCAGCTGAAGAGGTAGTAGAAATAGAAGATGTTGAAGAGGAAGAGGACATACAGGACATAGCTGAAGAAGAAATAGCTCAACCATAGGAGGAAGCACCAAAAGGCGCGAACACCACAGAAAATACTACTCCCATTCCATTTCCACAACTTGTAAGGAAGCCCAGGAAGCAGCTGGAACCTGATCCCAAAATGGTAGAAATATTCAAAAAGGTTGAGGTAACTGTTCCTCTTTTTGATGTTATTCAGCAGGTACCTAAATATGCAAAGTTTCTAAAAGACTTATGTATCCATAAAGACAAAATTAATGAATTAGAAACTATTCCTTTAGGTAGTTCTATATCTGCTTTAATGGGAGGATTACCTGAAAAATGTAGTGATCTAGGTCCTTGTATAGTTAGTTGTACTATTGGTGGTGTAGTAATTTATGATTGCATGTGTGATTTAGGAGCATGTGTCAGTATAATGCCTTTGTCTATATATAATATTTTGAGGCTCCCTCCCTTAAAAAGGTCGGCAGCTCGTTTTGTGTTAGCAGATAAAAGCATTATTACAGTGGCTGGAGTTACTGAAGATGTTTTGGTGAACATTAAAGGGCTTACATTTTCCACTGATTTTTATATCTTGGAAATGCCCCATAATGATTCAGATAAGCCATCATCAATCCTACTTGGAAGACCATTCCTGAAGACATCAAAATTCAAATTGGATGCTTTTTCAGGAACATACTCCTTTGAAATAGATGGCCGCATAGTAATCTTCAATCTGAATGGAGTCATTGACAAGCCCCTAGAAGATCGCTCTATCTTCCAGTGTGATGTCATAGATGAAAGTGTAGCTGAAGTTCACAAGGAAGAGTTTGAAGAGAGGCACACTGAACAAGGTCCAAGTATGGGGACCCTCTTAACTGACAATGAGGGTACTTCGTCATTTTCACAAGCTCCAGATAATTCAGAGCCTGCCCATGATCAAAAGTTAGAATTGAAACCCCTCCCTCCACACCTCAAATATGCTTATCTTGAAGATGAGCAGAGGTTTCCAGTTATCATTGCAAGGGAACTTACTTCTCAACAGGAAGAGCAGTTACTTGATGTGCTGAGGAAGCATAGGAAGGCAATTGGGTGGAGCTTGGCAGACATAGTAGGCATCAACCCTCAAGTATGTGAGCACAGAATATTTTTAAAAGAGGGAGCAAGACCTGTCCGTCAACTCCAAAGAAGATTGAATCCCACCATCTTGGAAGTTGTCAAAAAGGAAGTGACCAGACTATTGGAAGCCGGTATCATATATCCCATTTCAGATAGTGAATGGGTAAGCCCAGTACAAGTGGTGCCCAAGAAGTCTGGAGTCACTACAGTGAAGAATGAGCATGGAGAGCTCATAACAACTAGAGTTCAGAATGCTTGGAGAGTCTGCATTGATTACAGGCGTCTCAACCAAGCTACCCGTAAGGATCACTACCCACTTCTATTCATTGATCAAATGCTGGATTGCCTGTCAGGTAAATCACTTTATTACTTTTTAGATGGTTACACAGGTTATTTCCATATTCATATAGCTTCTGAGGATCAGGAAAAGATTACTTTTACATGTCCTTTTGGGACTTATGCTTACAAGAGAATGCCCTTTGGCTTGTGCAATGCACCAGCTACTTTCCAAAGGTGCATGATGAGTCTTTTCTCTGATCTTATTGAGGACTGTATGGAAGTTTTTATGGACAATTTTAGCGTTTATGGTGATTCTTTTAGCCTTTGCTTAGATGGATTATCTAGAGTATTAGATAGATGTGTTAATACAAACCTTGTATTAAATTTCGAAAAATGTCACTTTATGGTAAAACAAGGAATTGTATTAGGACATGTGGTATCTAATAATGGCATTTCTATAGACCCAGCAAAGGTGAATGTTATTTCCAGTTTACCTTACCCCTCTTCTGTGAGGGAAGTCCGTTCTTTCCTTGGCCATGTAGGTTTTTACAGGAGATTTATTAAGGACTTTAGTAAGGTCGCACTTCCCTTATCCAGATTACTGCAGAAGGATATTGAGTTCGAGTTCAGTGAGGATTGCAAACAAGCATTTGATAACCTGAAGACTGCTCTGACTCAAGCTCCGATTGTGAGAGGACCAGACTGGAGCCAACCATTTGAAATCATGTGCGATGCTTCCAACCATGCAGTAGGAGCAGCGCTGGCCCAGCGTGAAGGTAAGGATCCTTTCGTTATTGCTTATGCGTCTAAGACTTTAGACACTGCCCAGTCCAACTATACTACTACTGAGAAAGAGCTTCTTGCTATTGTTTTTGCTCTGGATAAATTCCGAGCTTATTTACTTGGTACTAGAGTAGTAGTGTATTCGGACCATATAGCTTTAAAGTATCTATTAGCTAAAAAGGAATCCAAACCAAGACTCATACGTTGGATACTGCTGTTACAAGAATTTGATTTAGAAATAAAGGATAGGAGTGGTAATCAAAATTTAGTGGCAGACCACTTGAGTCGCCTTGAGCATATTAAGGATGATTCTACTCCTATAGATGATAATTTTCCTTTTGATAACCTGCAAGCAGTATCTGAGATAGTCCCTTGGTATGCACCTATTGCTAATTATTTGGTTAGCCGCACATTTCCTCCAAATTTTTCTAAGCATCAAAGAGACAAGCTGAAAAGCGAGTCTAAATATTATATATGGGATGACCCATATTTATGGAGATGTGGCGCTGATCAAGTAATTAGACGTTGTGTGCCTCAATCAGAATTTCAGTCCATTTTAGAGGCCTGTCACTCATCTGAGAGTGGAGGACATTTTGGCCGTCAAAGAACAGCTAGAAAGATCTTAGACTGTGGATTCTGGTAGCCTACTCTTTTTAGAGACGCTGCTGAGTTTTGTAAATCTTGTCTCCCATGCCAGAAATTTGGTAATATATCCAGGTGGGATGAGATGCCTCAACAAATTATGCTTTTCTGTGAAATTTTTTATGTTTGGGCATTGACTTCATGGGTCCATTTCCAAAATCTAATGGATATTTTTATATATTGTTAGCTGTGGATTATGTTTCCAAATGGGTGGAAGCAATTCCTACCCACACTGATGATGCTAACACTGTTGTTTCCTTTGTGAGAAACCATATTATATGTCGCTTCCGATCACCACGAGCAATCGTGAGCGATCAAGGCACCCATTTTTGTAACAGGAGACTAACAGGATTAATGAAGAAGCATGGGATAATTCATAAAGTTGCAACAGCTTACCATCCCCAAACTAATGGGCAAGCCGAGGTGTCAAATAGAGAAATTAAGCGTATCTTGCAAAAGATAGTAAAGCCTCATAGAAAAGAATGGAGCACCAGGCTACAAGATGCACTCTGGGCATATAGGACAGCATACAAGACACCCATTGGGAAGAGTCCTTTCCGCTTGGTTTATGGAAAAGCTTGTCATCTCCCAGTTGACGTAGAACACAGAGCTTTTTGGGCAGTTAAGGAGTGCAACATGGGAATTGAGAAAGCCGGAGCTGAAAGGAAGTTGCAACTACAGGAACTGGAGAGCCTTCGCCTAGAAGCTTATGAAAACTCCAGAATTTACAAGGAAAAGATGAAGGCTGTACATGATCAAAACATCAAGAAGAAAGAGTTCCAACCTGGGGATTTAGTCCTCCCTTACAAATCTCGACTAAGGCTCATGCCAGGCAAGTTGAGATCAAGATGGGAAGGTCCATACAGAGTAGAGAAGGCCGAACCGTACGAAGTTTATCACCTAAGCCATCCTTCAAGCTCTGAACTTATTAAGGTTAATGGACAACGCCTGAAGCTATACCATGGCGAGAAGATACAGAGAAACAAGGAGCTTGAGATCTTCCTCTTGGAAGATCCCCACATAGCAGAAAATTGACCTAGTAGAGCGTCCAACTTACGGACGTTAAAGCAAAGTGCTAGGTGGGAGACAACCCACCATGGTATGATCGTTTTTTTCTTTATTTTTTTAGTTTTTCCTATTCAATAACTCTTCTCTTCCTTAGTACTTTCGTGCATCTGCATTTACATGTGTTTATTTTCAAAAAAAATTTTTTTTTGCTACGCGACGCGATCGCATCAGCGACGCGTCCGCGTCGTAAGGAGAGTAAAGAAAAATAAAAATGAACAAAAAGTCACGCTGGAGTGTGGCTAGAGGCGTGCCAATAGCACAAATCAACCCACGCGACCGCATCGCTGATGCGTTCGCGTCGCATGGGAATCATGGCCTCCCACGCGACCGCGTGCCCACGCGGCCGCGTGCCTTGAGTTTTCGACGTAAAAGGGTGCACAATGAAATATTGTGCGAGAGTGATGCTGGATTGGTGCTGGAGGCACAACCCTTATCATGCGACCGCGTCGCCGACGCAGCCGCTTAATCCAATTTCTGGCGCACACTCACGTGATCGCGTGAAACACGCGATCGCGCCGTCCCAATTTTGGCAAATAAATTAATTTGAACAGAGAGTTGTGCTGGTGCGAGGCTGCACTCGCGCCAGAAGCACAACATGGGTCACGCGACCGCGTGACCGACGCGATCGCGTCACCATATTTGAAGCGCATCCACGCGAACGCGTGCCCCACGCGGCCGCGTCGCATGCGCCGCACAGCTCAACAAAAAAATTGCCACATATCTTATCTTTCTCTCCTCCAAATCCTAATTTTTCTTTTCCTTCCTTATTTCTTCCTTCCCCCTTCCCCCTTCTATCTCACCTTTCACTCTCTATCTCTCTCACCTCCATTAACAAGGTTTTACTTTCTTCTTCCCTCTTTCTTTTTCTATCATTCTTATTATTTTATATATTGTTTTCTTTTTCTTTTCTTTTTCTTTTCATTATTCATATTTTCCTTCTTCTTCTTTTCCTTTTTACATGGTCTTAGATATTTAATTGAGTCATTAGTCCTCATTATATGCTTGTGGATTGTTGCAAATTGTTTGACAATTATTTTTATTCTATTTAAAGGATTGCTTGCATGTTCACCTTCATATTTTTTATACCTTATTCATCATGCATGCTATGTGTTTGTGAAAAAACTCAAATGGCATTATGCACTTCTCTATGTTGTTATACTATGCAATGCTTGCTTTTCACAACTTTTCTTTACTATTGTATTAATTGAATTTAATTGTCAATACAAACGTGATGGTTTGTTACAAAGTCTTGCTTGGTCTATGCTACTCATGCCCTTTGCTGGCATGCCAATAAACACCTTGCAGTCACTTGTCTTTATACGCACTAGCTATTTTCCATTGTTGGCTTTTCACATGTACTCGCGAGCATGTGATAATGTCATTATATCTTAATGTGCATCCATCACCCTCTTCTCCGTTTCCTTCCTTGCTGTATATCTCTTTGAATTTAATTTACTTTCTCTTCCCTTCTTTCAGGATGGCCACCAAGAAAGGTAAAGAGAAAGCTACTTCTAAACCACCAGCAAGAAGAGGAACTAAAAGAGCATTAGTGGCAGAGCCCTCTTCAACCGCAGTCAAGCCCACAACAAAAAGAGTTAAGAGGATAATAAAGGTTGATGAGAAGGAGAAAGCCTTCCCAGCAAAGGACACTGCGCGATTTCCCAATCGCTACTGTGAGCAGATGTTCCCTATCCTGGCAGAAAGAAACTATAACAATGAATACCTTCTTATCCTCCCGTCCAATATTGCTACCTTTGTTAAGCCGCAAATTGAACGAAGACAATGGGGTTTCTGACGTTAGGATTTTTGCCAGTAAAGAATGTCATAAAAACAGTCGCGTTGTAGATATAGTCTCTAAACTGACAAAAATCCCTTCGTACAAACGTTTTGGTTGTCACAAGTAACAAACCCCTTTGAAATTGATAACCGAGTATTCAAACCTCGGGTCGTCTTCTCAAGGAATTGCAGGGAGGTATGTTCTTATTATTGGTTATGAAGATTGTAAATTAGGCGGTTTTGAGAAATTTGGAGTTTGGGCAATGTGCACAGGTATATTTTCAAGCAATAAAAATTAATAAATAACTGTAAAATAAACTCTTGGCAAGGTATGAAGAACTGGAGGTCCTATCCTAGTTATCCTTATCAATTATGATGAGAATTGGATTCTTCCCCCACCTTATTAACCTCTAACTATGAAGGTAAGTTAAGTGGACAAATTAATTCCAATTTTCAATCAACAATGAGTTTGATAACTCAAGAGTTACCAATGTCTCAACCAAAGCCAAAAGAGAGAAATTCTACTTGAATGGAAATAATTTGGATAAACACAGGGCATTAATAAATTAAAGAGAGCAATCATGAGTCTGAAATACTTCGAATTATATTAAATAAAATGTTCAAATCATAACATGGGAATTCATAAATTAAATTGGAAAAAGAAAAATAAATAAAAATAAAGAACCTGGGATTGAGTGTCACTCCTAAAACTAAGAGAAGTCCTAAATCCTAATCCTAAGAGAGAGGAGAGAACCTCTCTCTCTAAAAACTACATCTACTCCTAAAATTGTGAATGTGTGAGAGCCTCCCATGAATGGATATATTCCCCCACTTTATAGCCTCTAATCTGTGTTTTCTGGGCCGCGAACTGGGTCGAAAACAGCCCAGAAATCGCTGGAGAAGAATTCAAACACGCTGATTTTCGTCACTGCGATGCGGCCGCATTGATCACACGGTGGCGTCGCCTAGCGCAGGGGAACTATAGCATATTATATATCAAATCAAAGCCCCAGACGTTAGCTTTCCAACGCAACTGGAACTGCGTCGTTTGGACCTCTGTAGCTAAAGTTATAGCCGTTTGAGTGCAGAGAGGTCAGGCTGGACAGCTTAGCAATTTCTCCAACTTCTTGCATTCCTTCCACTTTTGCATGCTTTCTTCCCATCCTCCAAGCCATTCCTGCCTTATAATATCTGAAAACACTTAACACACATATCAAGGCATCTAATGGTAATAAGAGAGGATTAATAATAAGCAAATATAAGATCAAAGAAGCATGTTTTCAATCAAAGCACATAATTAGGAAGGTAAATGTAAAACCATGCAAATAGTATGAATAAGTGGGTAAAGAGTTGATGAAATTCACTCAATTGAGCACAAGATAAACCATAAAATAGTGGTTTATCAACCTCCCCACACTTAAACACTAGCATGTCCTCATGCTACGCTCAAGAGAAGCTATAAAGAATGAAGAATGTATGAAATGCAACCTATGAATGTAACTACATGCAGAATGTTTTCACCTACTTAGTTAAAAGTAAACAAATCTTTCAAGAGGAAATATGAACTGGATTTCACTAATTTAAATCATGAAAATGAAGTACAAATAGACTTGCAAGAAGAAAATAGCTCATGAAAGCAGGGAACAAGGGATTGAGCATCGAACCCTCACTGGTAGTGTATACACTCTAATCACTCAAGTGTTTAAGGTTCGATTCTCTCAATTCTCTACTAACCTTGCTTTCTAAGGCTTACTCTTCATCTAACAATCAACATAAATTTAATGCACAGATACACATATCAAGAGGTCTTTTAAGGGTTGTAATGGGGTTAGGGTCAAGGTAGGATTGTATTTGGCCAAGTGGACTAAAATCTGAATCCTTAATTAACTTAAACTTTTCCCACCTAACTTAAACAATCCATGTAATCATAATACAACATCTAACCATCCATTAACCATGTTTTCCACATATTCATGCATTCTAATTTTAAGTACAGTACATATGCATTGCTTTCCTCACTTACTTTGGGGTATTTTGTCCCCTTTTTGCTTAATTGCTCTTCTTCTCTTTTTTTTCTCTTTTTCTTCTTTTTTCTTCTTCTTTTTTTTTTAATTATATTTTTATTTTCTTTTATTTCTCTTAATTCATATGATTAATTTATTGGATGCATGAATCGTGTTCTAAACATTTCTTTCACATCTTCATAAAGATATATAATGCCCAAGTTTTAAACCAAATATTTCCAAACCCACTTTCCCCACACTTAAATCATAAGCACTCTCACTAGTCTAAGCTAACCAAGGATTCAAATTAAGGACATTATTGTTTTCCGCTTAGAGTTAGTGATGAGCTAAAATAAAGAATAAAAAGGGATAAAATAGGCTCAAATTGGTTTACAAAGGATAATGAAAGGTAAGGCCATATGGGTATGTAAGCTCAGTGAAACAAAGGCCTCAATCATGTAAGTGTATGCATACATTAAATAATGGAAATATAGAATTAAGCAAGACAAAGATCACAATTTTAGAGAGAAAAATACACACTAAAACAAAATTTTGGTTGATAAAATGCAACCAATTCAAATAGGCTCAAAAATCTCACAGGTTTTGTGTGTTCGAGTTCTAAACCATGTTCCAGTATAATATCTCTTCAAACGAGTGTAACATTAAATTTTATTCAAATTAGTGAAATTCTCTAAAAAGGTTTCTTGAAAAAGAAAATATTACTTTAACTAAGTGGTAAAATATGCAAAAAAGATCAAACAAATATGCAATCAAACATGCAAATGCAACAATGAACAAACAAATAAAATAAAAATTTTTGGTATTGAGTCAGGAAATAACTAACCCATGGAGATCGGTATCGACCTCCCGACACTTAAAGATTGCACCGTCCTCGGTGCATGCTAAGATGTGCAAGTGGATGGGGGTTGTAGTTCCTCAGCTGGGGCTCTTTTTGTTCCTTTCCTTGCTGTTGATTTGGGAATGGCTTTCTCTTTTCCTTTCTTGGTGGCCATCCTGAAAAAGGGAAGAGAAAGTAAATTAAATTCAAAGAGATATATATAGCAAGGAAGAGAACGGAAAAGGTGGTGATGGATGCACATTAAGATATAACTGACATTAACACATGCTCGCGAGTACATGTGAAAAGCCATCAATGGAAAATAGCTAGTGCATATAAGGACAAGTGAATGCAAGGTATTTATTGGCATGCCGGCAAAGGGCATGAGTAGCATAGATCAAGCATTACTCGTAACTAACCATCATGTTTGTATTGACAATTAATTTCAATTAATACAATAGTAAAGGGAGTTTATGAAAAGCAAGCATTCAGAGTAGTAGGATAAAAGATACTGAAAAGCAGTGCACAATGCCATACGGGCGTTTTCACAAACACATAGCATGCATGTTAAATAATCTAATGAAAATAATAAATTGAACATGCAAGCAACCTTTAAAAATAAATATATATAATTGTCAAATAATTCCTCTAATAATCCACAAGTAAAATATAGAAATAATGACCCAAATAAATTTCTAACACCAATAAAAATAATGCAATGAATGAAAGTATGTAAATAAACTAAAAGAAAATAAAAAGAAAAATAAGAGAGATGAGAAGGGAAAGAAGATAAGAAAGGAAGAAGAAAGAAATAAGAAAAGATAAGAAAAATAAGGATTAGAGAAGAAAAGATAAGAAATTTGGCTGATCTGGATAATCTGTGCGCCGCTTGTGACGCAGACGCGTGAGTGACGCGGTCGCGTGGTGCGCAAGAAGGTCAGGTGACGCGGACGCGTGGGAGGGCTTGGGCTTCCAGCACGAGTCCAGCCCAACTCCAGCATAACTTTTGGCCATGCACCCTTTTGACGTCGATTTTCAGGTCACGCGGCTGCGTGGGTGACGCGATCGCGTGGGAGGCCAAAGTTCCCATGGGACGCAGACGCGTCGGCGACACGGTCGCGTGGGGTGATTTGTGCCATTGGCACGCCTCCAGCGCTGCTCCTGCGAAACTCTCTGTTCATATTAATATTATCTCCCATCTCCTTGCGACGCGGACGCGTCGCTGATGCGGTCGCATCGCGTGCTCGCTCTTTTTTTTTTGTAATCTGAAAAATACAGAATGCAGTGTTATATGAATGTGATGCAAAAATTTAGGTTCAATATAATAAAATAAAATAAAATAAAACTAGAGAACAAATAAAACTAAATAAAAAAATGAAAAAGGAACAATCATACCATGGTGGGTTGTCTCCCACCTAACACTTTTAGTTAAAGTCCTTAAGTTGGACATTTAGCGAGCTTCCTGTTATGGTGGCTTGTGCTTGAACTCATCCAGGAATCTCCACCAATGTTTGTGATTCCAGTGTCCTCCGGGGTCCCAAACTAAGCATGTAAAGCCCTTAAGAAGCTTCAAACAGATTCTTAGGCTCCCGGGGTGACAAATGCCAGAACAGATTCCAGGATCCCAAACTTTACTTTTACACCCGTTTTTGTCTCGATCTGCATTTTTCCAGCCGGGTGGAAGGTGATCTGAATTCTCACTGCAGCGACCAAACAGCTTCCTAGACCCATTCAGTTGAGCTTTACACCAACCCTTACGTTTGAACTTAAAGCTTCCAACCATGATGAACCTTGCAGGACAATTCTTACCACTGGCCATCTTCCTCTTACTCTTAATATCACAAAGAGCTCTAAGTTGACCATCCGTCTCCAGTAGCCCATATTCAAGTGGGATTAGAAAGCTATAGGATATGAATTTTACCCACTTGAATGTTGTGAAGGATGATGGCAACTTAGGGGGAGGTGTTTTTAATGAAATTGCAAGTTCCATTCCCTTGTGCTCTTCTCTGATAATTACCACCTCTTTGCAAGCTTCTTCAATTTCAACCTCTTCTTCTTGGTAGCTCTCTTTCAATTCAATCTCCTCTTCATTGCTTTCCAAGGGCATAGGAGGTTGTGCTTCTTCTTCTTGAATCTCTATCTCTTGATCAACCTCTTCCAAGTCTTCAACTATGATATGCTTTGGAGGTTGTACACCCTCCTCAGCATCAATTACAACCGTCTTGGAAGGAGGCTCTATGTCTTGACTTTCCCATGGAGGTTCTGCATCTCCTAAGTCTTCAACCACTTCTTCTTCTTCTTGAACAATGACAGCTTCTTCTACTTGTTCTAGTACGAATTCATTCTCTGTCTTGTCCACTGGGGTTTCTGGTATCTCTTTCATGCTACGCTCTTCACTAGACTGTCCACATGGAGCTGTGGCTGATCCTTGTATATTTGAGTGCCTAGAAGCCCATTGAATTAATGCTTGCCCCAATTGTTGAACGGTTGCCTAAAATTTAATTACTGTTTCCCTTAGGCGATCCTCTACTTCTTGGGTTGCCGGACTTGGACATGCTACAAAAGAAAGTGGTGGTGGTTGGGAGTGATTGGATTGGAATTGGGGTGGTTCTATATATGGTTCATATGGCTCATAAGGTGGTTAGTATGGTGGTTGAGGGTTAGGGTCATATGGAGGTGAATGGCGGAAAGGGGCTTGTGAGTGTGGTAGTTCAAAGTTATGTTGAGGAAAGGGTTTATAGGCATATGGTGGTGGTTGTTGATAGTCCATTGGAGGTGGTTGTTGCCATGAGGGTTGATCAAATCCTTGTGGCTCCTCCCATCTTTGATTGTTCCAACATTGATGCCTGTTCTCATTGTAATTTCTTCTTTCTGCAACATAATTGTAACCAGACTCATAGCCAAAGGGGTGAGAGTTCATAGTAGATAGAAATTAAAAATAAAAACAAATTGAAATTAAAAGGTTATTTAAATTTTTAATTTGAAAATTAAATTTTGAAAATTTTTTTAAAATTGAATTTTGAAATTTGATTTTTTTGAAATAAGATAAGATAAGATAAAAATTTTAAAAATAAAAATCTGAAATTTTTTTTTTCGAAAAAATTAATTAAAAATATTTTAAAACAACAAAATGACACCAAATTTCAAATTTTTAGATCAAAACGAAGAAAACAACTAAGAACAGCTTGAAGGTCAAGATGAACGTGAAGAACAACTTGAAGATCAAGATGAACACTAAGAACAAATTTTTGAAAAAAAAAATTTTTTAATAACTAAATAAAAACAAATAACCTCTTAATTTATGGAAAAGCAAAAATAAACATAAAAATAAAAACAAATAAACAAGCAAAAATAAAATATTTACAATAACCAATAATAAGGCACACGTTTGCAATTTTCCGGCAACGGCGCCATTTTGACGTTAGGATTTTTGCCAGTAAAGAATGTCATAAAAACAGTCGCGTTGTAGATATAGTCTCTAAACCGACAAAAATCCCTTCATACAAACGTTTTGGTTGTCACAAGTAACAAACCCCTTTGAAATTGATAACCGAGTATTCAAACCTCGGGTCGTCTTCTCAAGAAATTGCAGGGAGGTATGTTCTTATTATTGGTTATGAAGATTGTAAATTGGGGAGTTTTGAGAAATTTAGAGTTTGGGCAATGTGCACAGGTATATTTTCAAGCAATAAAAATTAATAAATAACTGTAAAATAAAATCTTGGCAAGGTATGAAGAACTGGAGGTCCTATCCTAGTTATCCTTATCAATTGTGATGAGAATTGGATTCTTCCCCCACCTTATTAACCTCTAACTATGAAGGTAAGTTAAGTGGACAAATTAATTCCAATTTTCAATCAACAATGAGTTTGATAACTCAAGAGTTACCAATGTCTCAACCAAAGCCAAAAGAGAGAAATTCTACTTGAATGGAAATAATTTGGATAAACACAGGGCATTAATAAATTAAAGAGAGCAATCATGAGTCTGAAATACTTCGAATTATATTAAATAAAATGTTCAAATCATAACATGAGAATTCATAAATTAAATTGGAAAAAAAAATAAATAAAAATAAAGAACCTGGGATTGAGTGTCACTCCTAAAACTAAGAGAAGTCCTAAATCCTAATCCTAAGAGAGAGGAGAGAACCTCTCTCTCTAAAAACTACATCTACTCCTAAAATTGTGAATGAGTGAGAGCCTCCCATGAATGGATGTATTTCCCCACTTTATAGCCTCTAATCTGTATTTTCTGGGCCGCGAACTGGGTCGAAAATAGCCCGGAAATCGCTGGAGAAGAATTCAAACACGCTGATTTTCGTCACTGCAACACGGCCGCATGGATCACGCGGTCGCGTCGCTTAGCGTCAGGGAAACTATAGCATATTATATATCAAATCGAAGCCCCGGACGTTAGCTTTCTAACGCAACTGGAACCGCATCGTTTGGACCTCTGTAGCTAAAGTTAGAGCTGTTTGAGTGCAGAGAGGTCAGGCTGGACAGCTTAGCAATTTCTCCAACTTCTTGCATTCCTTCCACTTTTGCATGCTTTCTTCCTATCCTCCAAGCCATTCCTGCCTTATAATATCTGAAAACACTTAACACACATATCAAGGCATCTAATGGTAATAAGAGAGGATTAATAATAAGCAAATATAAGATTAAAGAAGCATGTTTTCAATCAAAGCATATAATTAGGAAGGTAAATGTAAAACTATGCAAATAGTATGAATAAGTGGGTAAAGAGTTGATGAAATCCACTCAATTGAGCACAAGATAAACCATAAAATAGTGGTTTATCAGTTTCCTACGGAGACAGCCAAGGCAGGTCAATCTTTCTTGGGTAGTTGAGTTCTACTCTAACTTCTACATGCCAACCCTGCAGTCTGTTTATGTCCAGCAAAAGCAAGTCCCCATCACAGAAGAGGCCATTCAGCAAGCTCTGAGTCTTCCCCCTATTCCAGAAGGAATGGACGCCTTCCAAGAAGCCACACTTAAGCGCCAGAGGTACCAATTTGACTGGGACTCCGTTCTCGGATTTATCGCATTACCTGGCAGCCATTGGATCTACGGATATCACCGTACCCGCCCTAAGGGAATCTTGGCTTCAGCACGTACCTTGGAGGCTCGCGTATGGGCACAGATCATGTCCCATTACGTCTTTCCGAGCACTCATGAGTCCTCCTTCACTGCGGACATGGCTGTTCTACTATGGTGCATCCTTACAGACCAACCTCTGCATCTCTCAAGACATATCCGGAATGCTATGGGACACGTACAAATTGCGGACAACTTACCTTTTCCCGCCTTGGTCTCAGATCTTGTCTCAGCAGCCGGAGTCTCCTACAGAGCTGGGGACACCAAAGCCGTGCTTCCACGGGATGATCAGTATGTCCCTTACGGGAAATACCTCAGACTCCCCACAGCCACTACAAGCCTTCCTACTACTCCAGTTGAAGATAATCCTTCTTCAACACCACAAGCACCTACAACTGATGAATTGCTCCAGCAGATAATCGAAAGGTTGGATCGACAAGAACAGAAAGCAAAGATGAGAGAGCGCCGTAACGAGCGCCGATTCAAACACCTCAAGGAGCTACTCAAGGGACACTTCAGGGACTCAGATACCCTGGACTCCACTTCTTTTACCAGCACAGGGAGCCATCATGGTCCCGACTATGGAGATACTACCACCAGCCCACCCATGTTCCTGACAGACGGCACCGAGGACGGTGCAAAGCCTTAAGTGTGGGGAGGTCGGTCAGTACCTGACTTCCGGAGGTAATTTCTTTTCCCTAGCACCAATAATTAGGATATTTTAGTTAGATTTTCTTTCTTTTATAGAATAGAATAAATTACATAGGTTAGGTTAGGATAGTTGCATGCATGTTCTACTTGATTGAAAAGACAATAAGTTTCTTTTAAGACTCTATCTTTGGAACAAAATTTCACTAATTTTTCAAAATTTTTATGATAAATTTGCTTGAGTTGTATTTGGAACATGATATTTGAGCTAAAGAACACACAACCTGTGAAAGATTTGAGCCTTTATGTATGGTTACATTATTTAACCATAATTATTTCTTTCTTGTGTGTTTACTTCTCTATGATTGTAATCTATATTTTGTTTTATCTTATATGTCCAATATTTATTATATTTGCATGCTTGCACATGATTGAGGCCATTATTTGTTTAAACTCACTTATCCAAATTAAGCCTACCCTTTTCAATTACCTTTGTTAACCACTTTGAGCCTTTAAATCCCATTTGTTCTATATTTTACCACATTACTAACCTTAAGCTGAAAAACAATTGTATATCCCAAATTGAATCTTTGGTTAGCTTAAGATAGAATTGTGTGTGCTAGTTAAGTATGGGAAATTGTGGGAACAAAAGTTGTTAAGGGAATGTGTCATGAAAATTTAATGGGAATTTGGATACCTAGTCATGTGAAACTATAAAAATTAAAAATCTATGTGCATTGACAAGCTATATTTATTTTGATGTTAAAATATATATATATATATATATATATATATATATATATATATATATATATATATATATATAAGGGGACAAAATTACCCCAATGTTAAATTCAGAATTCAAAGATCAATGCACATATGATAGAATCAAATAAAAAGTTGATACATGAGTATGGATAGAAAAAAGTGAATTTTGGGTAGCTAGGTATGAACTTTAAGATTACATTAAAAATATATAGGTTGGGTTGAAGCTTGGGTTAATTAAAGATTCAATTTATTAGCTCACTTGACCAAATGTATACCCCTACCTGTACCTTAGCCCCATTACAACCTTGAAAAGACCTCATGATGTTTGCATTGGTATATTAACTGTTGTTGATTGGTTAGGAGAAGAACAAAAGTTAGAAAGCATGATTAGAGAAGGATAGAGTGATTACCCTATACACTAGAGATTAGAGCGTACATACATTATCAGTGAGGGTTCAATTCTTGAATTTTCATGTTTCCTGCTTTCATGAGCTATCTTCTTGCACTTTTATCTGTTTTATTGTATAATGATAGAATTAGTGGAATTTGATTTGTAATTGTTTTGAAGAGCTTATTTACTTTTGATCAAGTGAGCAAGAATCATATAGTTGCATTTATTTATATATATATAGGCTTGCATTGCATTTCATGAGTTTCTACATGTTCATACTTATTTCCTTATCTCCTTCAATTAAGCATGAGGACATGCTAATGTTTAAGTGTGGGGAGGTTGATAAACCACTATTTTATGGTTTATATTGTGTTTAATTGTGTGGTTTTATCATGATCCTTACCCACTTATTCATTAAATTAGCATGAAATTATAATTCCTTCCTGAATTTATAACATGTTTGAAAACTGCTTCCTAGAGACTTTAATTATGTATTTTTTAATTCTTCTTTATTCCATTCGATGCCGTGATCTGTGTGTTGAGTGTTTCAGACTCTATAGGGCATGAATGAGTTGGAGATTGGAAAGGAAGCTAGCAAAAATGGAAGGAACACAAGAAATTGAGAAGATAACCAGCGAGAAGTGACGCGGCCGCATGGCTCACACAGCCGCGCAGATTGGAAAAGCTCAAGCGACGCGGTAGCGTGGACGACGCGAACGCGTGGCAAGGAAAAGCGCGAATGACGCGTCCGCATGAATGACGTGATCGCGTGACATGTGTGATTTGCATAATCTGCAGGATTCGCTGGGGGCGATTTTGGACCTTATTTCGACCCAGTTTTCGGCCCGGAACAGCAGACTAGAGCCAGAGAATATGCAGAAACAAACAACAACATTCATTCTACACAGTTTTCAGTTTTAGATCTAGTTTTACTCCCTTAGGTTTCTTTCTCTAGGTTTTAGAATTTTAATTTTCAATTGATCTTAGCATTGGAACATTGAGAAGAGTTATTTCCTCATCAAGACTTCGTCATTCTAGTTTGTTCTCTTAACTTGGTTTTATTCTTCCATGTTCTCTGCTTTGTTCAATTTTGTCATTTGAATACTTTTATGATTATTTAATACAAGGATTATTTCTTCCATTTTAATTTATTTTTCCATTCCAATAATCATGTCTTCTTTTAATTCCCTTTCATGTGTTATGGATTTATTATTTACAATGAGTGAGTAGTTCCCTCACTTGATGGGGAGTTGATTGAAAGGAACTCTTGAGTTGGAAGGATTGAAAGAAAAATTGTAATTGGGTTAACTGTTGGATTGTTATCTAATCACTAACACCAATCCCTTTGAACTAAGTGGGTTGAAACTCGTGAACAGATCTAGCATTCCAACTTGTTTGATTTTCCTTTACCTAGTAAAGGATAACTAAACGGAACAACCATTAATTATAAATTAATCTTGAAATCATTCCATCAATAATAGAGATTCCAACTAATCAACTCCCAGTCAAGGCTTTTATTCATATTATTTAAATTTCCTCAATTTAATTTTCCCTCTACTTAACTCAACTTCTTAGAACATCTGATTAATAAAATAGCACACTTTTCTGCAACTCGTTGGGAGACAACCTGGGACTTAAACTCCCAGTAATTTTTAATTTAAACTCTCTGTGACATATTTCTAAATTGATAGGCAGATTTTCGGTGAGTTAAGAACTATACTTGCAACGTAACTATTTTAATAATTTTTAATTTACCAACTTCTGCCCCTCATCATCCCTCCATCCTTGGTTGGAGTTATCCCTTCACCCCTGGTTGGAGTTGTCTTGCCAACCTTGGTTATGGTTCCCACCTTGGTTATAATTGCCACCTTGTTGATAGTATCCTTGATTCGGGCGGTCATAGAAGTTATGAGTAGCTGCCAAGGTGTTGTCCTCTTGTTGGAGCTGCGGATACTCATAAGTGTAATGAGTATAATCAGCACATATTCCGCATACACTTTGAGGAACCAACTGTTGACTGTGTTGTGATGGGGGAGGCTGAGGTTGTTGTTGATTCAACTGTATCTGCTTCAGTAAGTTGGTCATCTCTCCTAGAGTCTGAGTGAGAGCAGCAGTCTCACTGCTAGAGGAAACCTCTGCAACAGCCTTGGGATGGTTGTTTCTGTGCCTGACATTCCGGGTAGACTCTGTTAGATCAGTGATCAGTTTCCACGCCTCTGTCGCCATTTTGTACTTCTTCATAGAGCCATTACTTGCAGCATCTAATGTAGTCTTACCCTGAGGCTTCAAGCTTTGTGTAAAGTAGTTTATCAACACCATTTGGTCAATCTTGTGGTGGGGACACGAGTCTAGGAGATTCCTGAAGCATTCCCAATATTTGTAAAGGGTCTCTGACTCGCCTTGGATAATGTAGGAAATCTCCTTCCTCAGTCTATCTGTAACTTCAGCTGGAAAGTATTTTTCTAGGAACTACCTTCTGAGCAAATCCCAGTTGGTAATGACTGCTTCAGGTTGAGTGTAGAACCACTCCCTTGCCTTTTCCTCAAGAGAAAACGGGAAGGCAGACAGCAAAATAGTAGTTTCATCTGCACCATGACGCCTAACAGTTGAGCAGGCTGCCTGAAAATCCCTAAGGTGCTTGATAGGCTCCTAAGCAGGTAAGCCATGAAACTTGGGTATTAGGTTGATTAGCGCAGTCTTCAATTCAAAATTTGGAGCCAGATTTGGGTGACGTGCTTGATACGGTTACAGTGTAAAGTTTGGAGCACCTGCTTCCTGGAGAGTAATCCTTCTGGGCTCCGCCATATCACCTGCACGTAAATCAACAAAATCAGTAGAAAAGGAGCTTGTTTCTTCCTCATATGGCGCTTCAGATTCGCCTTCAAAAGAGACTAGTGAATTGGTAGTAACCACTTCACCACCCTCAGAGGCTAACCGACGCCGAGCTCGCCTAATACGTAAAATAGTTCTTTCAATTTCAGGATCACGCGCCGCTAAGCTTGGGTCAGGCAGTGAACGCGTGATTCAATAAAAGAAACATACAGCTCATGGTAATAAAATAAAATAAAATATGTAAAAATTAAAAATATGTACACCAACTAATAATTTAGCACACTGTTGCAACTTCCTGGCAACGGTGCCAAAAATTGGCGTGAGCAGAAATTAGTCGATTAAGAAATTATAGAAAGAACAGTGTTGTAAGTACAGTTCTTAACTGACGAAAATCCGCTTATCAATTTAGAAAGAGTTGTCACAATTTAAGAATAAAAATACTAGGAGTAGAAATCACAGGTCATCTCCCAATGAGTTGACAAAAGAGTGCTATTTTATTAGTCGGGAATTTTTCAAGAATTTTTAGAGTTGGAGAACGGGAAATTAAAATAATAATTAATTAAAGCAATAAAAATTAACGAGAGAATTTATATAATTAAAATAAAAGCCTTGACTGGGAGAAGATTAATTGGAAGTTCTATCCTTGTTGGATTTTCCCAAGTGTAATATTAAGAGGTTGTTGTTCTACTTAGTCGTCCCTTACCTGATAAGGGAAAGTCAAGTAACTAACTAACCAACTATAAATCTCAGGTCCTAATCCTCTCCCCAAGGAAGGATTAGAGTTAGAGACTAGGGAGCCAGTCAACAACTTCCAATCAAAATTAGCACTTGAGTATTCCAATTCAAGGGTTTCTTTTTAATTAACTCCCAAGTCAAGTTGGAAGTCTACTCCATTGACATGGATACAACGTTCACAAGCATATAAAGAAAATAAGAAGAAGACATGATAAATTAAATAAAATAATAACTAAAAATTAATTAAAGGTAAAAATAGTTCTTTGCATTAATAAATCCCAAAATGCAACATACGTATCTGAACAGGGTTAATAAGTAATCAAAAGAGTAAAGGAATAAGAAAACAAACTAGAATAATGGCAACTTTAACAGAGGTAGTGACTCTTCTCAATATCCAATACAAAAGCATAAACTATAAAAACTATGAGTGTGTAGAAAACCTAGAGGAAGAGTGATTTCTCTCTAAGATTCCAATCTCAAAACTAAAGCTATGCGAATGAGAATGTGCTTTTAGTCTCTGCTTGTCCCCTGGCTCTAGTCTGTATTTCTGGGCCGAGAACTGGGTCCAAACTCGGCCCAAAATTGCCCCCAGCATTTTTTGCGATTTCTGCAGGTAGCGCATTAAAAGAACTGAAGATTGATAGTTTAGAAGTTATAGTAAACTCTCGTTGCAAGTATAGTTACTAAACCAAGCAATCAACCTTTCTTACAAACGTTTTGGTTGTCACAAGTAACAAACCCCTAAATAAATTGATAACCGAAGTATTTAAACCTCGGGTCGTCTTCTCAAGGAACTGCAGGGAAGTATGATCTTATTATTGGTTATGAAGATTGTAAATTGGGGTTTTAAAGGTAGGGAGCAAGTAATTTAAATTGTAATTAAAATAAATAAAAGACTGTGAAGTAAATAAATGATCGTAAAACACACTTTTGGCAAGGTATGAGAAATTGGAAGTCCTATCCTAGTTATCCTTATCAATGTTGATAAAAATTGAATCTTAATTCCCCTTAGTTAACCTTTGCTAGAGCAAGGGAAGGTTAAGTGACTAATTAGTTAGATCCTCAAATCCTAGTTAATCCCTAAGGAAAGATTGGGATTATTGAAGTTCAATTCAATTAGCAAAGATAATGATTATCAATCATGTTAAGTTTGATAACTCCTGAGTTACTGATTTCTTAACCAAGACCAAAAGAAGAAAAATAAATCTACTAGAATAAAAATGTCTTCAGATTGGGAATAACAGTAATATAAATAAAAGAAAGCAATAATAAACCGAAATACCTCAAATAACATTAATTCAAAAGAGTAATCTCTAACATAGAAGAATTCATAAATAAATTGAAAAGATAAATAAAAAGGAATGTTGAACCTGATAGAAAGAGATAATCCTAAAAGCGAATAAAATCCTAATATAAATCCTAATCCTAAAGAGAGAGGAGAGAATCTCCCTCTCGAAACTAAATCTAGATCATGAAAACTAACTAATTGGAGACTCTCCTCTGAATGGATGTATTCCCCCACTTCATAACCTCTGATCTGTGCCTTCTGGACTTGGATTTGGGCCAAAAAGGGCTTCAGAAATCGCTGGGAGCATTTTCTGTAATTTCTGGTGCGCAGCCTCTGTCACGCGTCCGCGTGGGTCACGCGGTTGCGTCATTTGGAGTTTTCCTTGTCACGCGGTCGCGTCAGTCATGCGTCCGCGTCATATGTGTTTCGCTCAAGGTGCGTGATCGCGTCAAGCACACGGTCGTGTCACTGCCATTTTGTGCTGGCACGCGGTCGCATCGTCCATGCAATCGCGTCACTGCCAGTTTCTTCAAAAACTCCGTTTTGTGCTTTCCTTCCATTTTTGTATGTTTCCTTTCCATCCTTTAAGTCATTCCTACCTTAGAAGATCTGAAATTACTCAACACACGAGTCACGGCATCGAATGGTAATAAAGGGAAATTAAAATAATTACTTTTAAAGCATAGGAAACACGTTTTTCACATACATCACATAATAAGGAAGGGAAAGTAAAACCATGCAATTAACACGAATAAGTGAGTGAAGGATTAAATAAATCACTTAAATTAGGCACAAAATATATCACAAAATATGGGTTTATCAACCTCCCCACACTTACACAATAGCATGTCCTCATGCTAAATCCAAGATAAAGAGTAAGGTAAGGTTGAAGTGGTGGAATCTCATGCAATTCTAATTATTTTTATTCACTTGTATATAAAGCTTACATTTAGTTGAATTAATTCACATTCTCAAGGAATCATATATATAGCCAAACCTTAGATAATGCTAAAGCATTTTTACAATTGAGATGGGAAAGAAAAATATTTTATAGACTTGCAAGACAATTAATAATTCAAGCAGAGATATATGTTAATGAGCTATTGAACCCTCACTGGATTTTGTGTTTACTCTCTAGTCACTCAGTGTTTATTGGGTTAATCACTCTATTCTTCTTTTTATCCTTACTTTCTATAATTTTGTTCTTCATCTAACCAATCAACAATTATAGAATATAGGCATACAAAAGTCATGAGGTCTTTAATTAAGGTTGTAATGGGGCCAAGGTAAAGGTAAGGGTATATGTATAAGGCTAAGTGAGCTAATTAAGCGAATCCTTGATTAGTCTAAGATATCACCTAACATACATACTTTGTAAAGCAAAGCTTCTTTACCTATTTTACCCATATTTTCCCACTTTTGATGTTATATGCTCATGCATTAGTTTTGATTTTGTCCCATGCGCATTGCTTTATTTTGCATTTGGGGAATTTCTTTTGTATCCCCTTTATTCAAATACTGAAAAATAATTTTTTTTTAATTTTAATTTTTTTTAAATGCACATGGTAATTCAATTATTTTGATTTCACATGAGCATGCTTCCCAAAAATTTTCTATTTTGAATTATTTTATTCTTTTCAACTTTCTACCCTTTGTTTTTATCATCCATGTTCCCAATAGGTTTCCCACACTTAAACAATTACACAATTTCTATCTTAAGCTAACCAAGGATTCAACTTGGGATTTTTATTTTGTTTTTCTGCTTAGTGCTAATAATGTGGTTTATAGAATAAGAGGGGATTTAAAGGCTCAAGGGGGCTAACAATGGTGATGTAAAAGGTAGGCTAATTTGGGGTAAGTGAGCTAAAATCAAATAATGGCCTCAATCACTCTCTTGGTATGTATTTCTATTCTATAATCAGACATATAGATTAAAACAAAGTAAAGAACACCAGAATAAAAAGAAGGGCGGAACACACAGGAATAAAATATTATGGTTTAAATGTAACCATACAATTAAGCTAAAAACTCACAGGCTGTGTGTTCTCTAACTCAAAAATCATATATCAGTTATGTATGTCATGCAAGTAAAATTAAGAGTTCCCATTATTCTTAATGTAATTTTTAAGGTGGCTTTAAAGTTCTAGTGTTTCTCCTTGATGAAATGTTGTTAACTAACTAACATGTAATGCTATATATACAAGGTGTGTGGATTGCTTATGTTCAAGTTTCTAGTTTACTTCTTGTTTATATTTTCAATTTAAACTAAGCTATCTTATGCTAAAAAGGGTAAACTATACTAATTAATCCACAATTTCTATAACTAATAAGTTAGAATTGCAACTAAACTAAATGGCTAAAATATGAACTAAGAGTGCAACATCCAGAAATAGAGTAAAAATACATGAAAATAGCAATGTATAAGTACTGAGAAAATAAAAATAAAAATAAAGAGAAAAAATACAGAAAAATAGCAAAATAAAATAAAAGAGTCTACAGTGGTTCACCAAAATAAATACGCCAGAGATGGCGACCTCCCCACACTTAAAATGAAGCATCGTCCCTGATGCTCACTCAAGCGGGGTGTGAAGGGGTGTCATCACTGGAAGGGTGGGTAGCTGGAGTCTCTGTGGTGGTGGTCTGAGGATCTGCCTGCTGCAGAGGAGGTGCTGACTGAATAGGGACCTCTGGGTCTGCAACCTGAATCTGATGCGGGGCCTCCTGATGTGAAACAGCCTGCTCCGAGCCTGCCTGTGCAGCCTCTCTCTGTGGATGGGTCTCTGCCTCGTGATCATCTGCCTCCTCCTCAGATGGCTCTGATGGTGTGTCAGGCTCGGAGGGGATATCGCCAGATCGTATCATCAGCTTCAGGTGCTCATAGCGTCGCTTGCTGCGATGCTCAGCTCTCTCATATCGGAGCCGGTTGCGGCGCTCCATCTGGTCTAGCTGTCGAAACAGGCTGTGCACTAGGTGATAAACTGGCTCTGAGGCAGGTGGAGGGGCAGTGGTGGTAGCAAGGGTAGCTGTAGAGGAAGAGGGGCCGGCAGATGGTGTGGCTGTCTCATCAGTAGGAGTGAGGAATGGAGGTCTGTAGCCCAAAGCCAGGAAGTTCCTGCTGTGAGGGATAATTTTCTTGCATTCTGTAGCAGGTGGCCTCTCATCAGCATCCTCCCAGGGCACGTCAGCTCGACGGCCAAGCTGTGTAACCAGATAGGGAAAGGGGAGAGTGCCTCAGACGTAGACCCTGGCCATGTAGTACTGAATAAAGCGTGGCAGGTATAGGTCCTTACCCTCCATCACACACCATAGGAGGGTGATCATAGCGGCAGGTAGCTCCGTCTCGTGAGTACTCGACATAATAAAGTTGCTAAGGATCTGATGCCATAGTCGAGCCTCATCGTTCAAGTATGCCTGCTTGATTCCCTTAGGCATGGTGGTGTTCTGACCCATGACCCATGGAACAGTCGGGTCAAGGGCTATTCTTGCCTTGACGGCATCCCAATCAAACTTCATGAAGCGCATATCCTCTTCAGCTTTTTGATAACCATCCAGCTGATCGGATTTAGGCAGAAGCTTCAGAACATCCTCTATGGTCTCGTCAGTGACCAGTATCTGCTTCCCTCTTAGGTATACTACATCTAGGGAAGTTTTAAAGTAATTGCAGTAGAATTCCCTTACCCAAGATGTATTTACCTCAGTTAGGTTTCTCTCCAGGAAGAACCAGCCTCTTTGTTTGATCTGATCAGAGGTGTATTGCTGGAGTTCTTCTGGGATCTTCAGAGTCCTCTCCAGGTACAGGTTTTTGGAGTTTGCAAACACCGGATACTTCAACTTGTAGTAGCGGTTTGCAAACTTAATGGGATCAGTAGCAGGGAGTAGCTGGTCAGCCTTCTCCTGCGAGGTAAAGTGTTTCTCCCGCCAGGAGTCATCATGTATGAGGTCCAGGATGGACATGGAGGCTTCACCTCTTTTCTGTTTGCCAGTTGTTGCCTTTCCTTTTTCCTTTCTCTGGGTGTCAGACATCCTGTAAAAAAACAGAAAACCAGGATATAATAAAAATAGGAAAGCAGGTAAGCAATTAATCGAAAGAAGCATATAATGGCAAAAGAGCAATAGAATAATGAAAAGAAGTTAAGTAAATGTACATTAAGGATTGTAAAGGAGTTAGAAAACTGAGAAGAGAAATCCACAATCCAAAATGTAATAGAATTCATGTTAATTAGGAAAAATTATCGTCATGCCTTGGTTAGAAGGTTAAAGAGAATAGTGAAAAACCAAGAAGGTAAATTTTGAAAGTTAGGTTGGTTAGGAATGAAAAAGAGTTTAGGAAGTTAAAATTAGTGAATTAGTAAAAAGTGGATTAGATTAAGTGGCATGATGATCATTCCCTAAGTAATGAAAATTCACAAATATAAGCAACAAATAACTCATAATCAAACAAGGAAATTAATGATGATTCATAGGGGAATAACAAAAAGTGGAATTGAATCATCCAAGTTGCAATTTATAAACTAGGAAATTAAAAAGAATAAGAAAGCATGCCCTGTCATTCATGAATTGGTTTGGTAAAAGCTGAGTAAAGCAAAGTTCAAAGTGCCCAAAACCAAAATATGAATGAAAGTCAAAACAATTTACAGAAATTTGGGCAGCATCCCGGCTAAAATTGGATGTTCCTGGAAAATAAATAGCAATCAGAATATCTTATATGAATTAAAATATAGCTGCAATTACATAAAGGGAATATGAACATGGAAAAGTAGTGTAAGAAGCAGCATGAAACAAGAAATTACAGCATATGAACAATACTAATATCACAGCAACAGCAGAATTGCAAAAATTAGAAAACAAGAAACATGAACAGCGCAATTAAACAGGCCTAAATCCACTAACCACATCCTAGGCTACCTAACAACCTAGAATCCACTACAACATTCATATCTAACTAGCTTAATTATGAACATAAACAGAAAAAAATAGGAAATTAATGATGAATGGAAAAAAAGTGACGTTCAGCGGAACCTAGAAGGCGAATGAAAGAAGGTGGGGCAGAGAGGTGGCTGGGGAATGGTGGAGGTGGTGGCTGACGCGGCGGTGGAGGGTGGCACGGCGGCGGTGGCGGCTGTTCAGAGGGAGGGGGGTTTGGAAAGGGAATGGGGGAGGGGTTAAGGGAGAAGGAAGGGAAGGGGACGGCGTTGGTGGCGGTAGGGAGGCGTGATGGTGATGGCGGTGCGGTGCGGTGGTGGTCGCGGAGGTGGGGCAGCGGGGGTGGAGGGAGAAGAGGAAAGAAGAAGAAGAAAGAGGGGGAAGGAGGAAGGGGGTGGCGTGGCGGTGGGTTCTGGGTGGTCGACGGGGGGCGGTGGGCGGTGGTGGTGGCTGAAAGTTGTGGGTGGTTGTTGGGGAGAGAAGAGAGGAAGGAGAGGGGGCTG
This sequence comes from Arachis hypogaea, assembly GCF_003086295.3. Lineage (NCBI taxonomy): Eukaryota > Viridiplantae > Streptophyta > Magnoliopsida > Fabales > Fabaceae > Arachis > Arachis hypogaea. The sequence continues at coordinate 31,893,351 of NC_092049.1, forward strand.
GGGGGGCGCAAATGGGTAGGGTTTCGCGTGGCTAGGGGTTATTAAATTTGAATCCACGCGATCGCGTGGGGCACGCGGTTGCGTGGCTGGGGTGGAATGGGAATTGATGCGATCGCGTGAGTGATGCGATCGCATGGAATGAGTAAATTATGAATGACACGGTCGCATGAGGCATGCGACCGCGTCGCTGGAAATTGTGCTAAACGCACAATTCCAGCGTTGTTTCAGCGCAACTCTCTGTTTCCTCTGGGGTGGTGGTGCAATCCATGCGACGCGATCGCGTCCCTCACGCTGTCGCGTGGGATTGGTGTTGTGCAAGTGACGCGATCGCGTCAGGGACGCGACCGCGTGGGTTGTTTTGTGCGAAACGCACAATGGCCGCACGATTCCAGCCTAACTCTCTGGATGTTGGGGATTTACGCCGATCTCCAGATCACGCGGCCGCGTGAATGATGCAGATGCGTGGGAAGTGTTTTTCGCAACTGACGCATTCGCATGGGTGATACGGTCGCGTCACGCACTTTTTTTTTTAGGCAAGTATGCAGGTATGCAGTTATGCAGTATGCAATGTGAATGAATAACATTCACGTTCAATTGAAAAGGAAAACAAAAATAAAAATAAATAACACGAAATAAAACTGAAAAAGAAACGACCATACCATGGTGGGTTGTCTCCCACCTAGCACTTTTAGTTAAAGTCCTTAAGTTGGACATTGGATGAGCTTCTTGTTATGGCGGCTTGCGCTTAAATTCATCCAGAAATCTCCACCAATGCTTGGAATGCCAATAGCCTCCGGGGTCCCAAACTAGGCATGTAAAGCTTCTGAGCAGCTTCAAACAAATTCTCAGGCTCCCGGGGTGACGAATGTCAGAATAGATTCCAGGATCCCAAACTTTGCTTTTAGATCCGCCTTTGTCTTGATCTATATTTTTCCATCCGGGCGGTTTAGAAAGTAGATTCTCACCATGGTGACCAAATGTTTTCCGAGATCCATTCGATTGATCGCGATGCCAATCCGTGTACTTCGAATTGAAGCATGGAACCTTATTGAACCTTGTGTACCAGCTCTGAGTGCGAGCCATTTCCCTCTTACTCTTAAAGCCGCAGAGAGCTCTAAGCTGGCCGTCTGTTTCAAGCAAACCATATTCAAGTGGAAAAGTAAAGATAAAGGTTAAGGATTGTACCCACTTGAAGCTTGTATTGGATGGTAATGGCCTTGGGATAGGTATTTCCAGTGGTTCTGTGAGTTCTACTCCCATGTGGTCTTCTGTGAATTTCTTCACTTTCTTGCAAACTTCTTCAATTGCATCCATGTCCTGATCAAAGCCTCCTATGTTTTCCTCGTCACTTAAGTCATAAATGGGAGGTTGAGAGAAATCTACCTCCGCATCATCTTCGTATTCACTTGGGGAAGATTCTTCGATCTCAGAGAATTCACTTGCTGATGCAAGTTTACTACTGGGAGAACTTGACTTGAGATTATCATCATCAAGGAAACTGGCTTCTTGGATTATTCCGTCTAGTTCTTCATAAAGACTTGCTTTGGGGGTTGTGTACTATCCTCCTTAGCATCAATTGCAACGTCCTTGACAGAATTCTCCACAACTCTGGATTCCCATGGAGGCTCACCGTCTCCTAGGTCTTCAACCAACTCTTCTTCTTTTATAATGACAGCTTCCTCCACTTGTTCTAGTACGAAGTCATGCTCTGTTCTGTCCACTGGAGTTTCTAGTATCTCCTTCATGCTACGCTCATCATTAAATTGTCCACACAGGGTTGTGGGAGGTCCTTGAATGTTCGAACGTCTAGAAGATAATTGGCTTATTGCTTGCTCCAGTTGATGAAGGGTTGTTTGAAGTTGATCTACTATTTCCTTGAGGCGAACCTCTGATTCTCGGGGTGATGGATTTGGACGTGGTACATGGGGAAGTGGTGGTGTTTGGGAGTAATTGGATTGGAATTGGGGTAAATGAGGATCATATGGTGGAGAATGGTAAAAAGAAGCTTGTGAGTGTGGTGGTTCGAAGTTATGTTGAGATGATGGTCTATAGGCATGAGGTGGGACTTGTTGGTAGTTACAAGGTTGTCCACCATATCTATCAGCTTGGTATGCATTGTAGAATGGTCTTTGTCCATGGTATCTTGGAGGGTGTTGTTGCCTAAAGGGTTGATCAGATCCTCTTGGCTCCATCCATCTTTGATTGCTCTGACCTTGATGCATGTTCCTGTTATAACTTTTACTCCGTTCAACAATATTAGAACTAAACTCAAAGCGAGAGGAGTGAGAATTCCTAGCAGCTAATGGAAATAAAAAGAGAAAAATAAAGATAAATAAACAAGTAAAAGAAAAATATTTACAATAACCAATAATAAGGCACACGATTGCAGTTCCCCGGCAACGGCGCCATTTTGAAAGAACTGAAGATTGATGGTTTAGAAGTTATAGTAAACTCTCGTTGCAAGTATAGTTACTAAACCAAGCAATCAACCTTTCTTACAAACGTTTTGGTTGTCACAAGTAACAAACCCCTAAATAAATTGATAACCGAAGTATTTAAACCTCGGGTCGTCTTCTCAAGGAACTGCAGGAAAGTATGATCTTATTATTGGTTATGAAGATTGTAAATTGGGGTTTTGAAGGTAAGGAGCAAGTAATTTAAATTGCAATTAAAATAAATAAAAGACTATGAAGTAAATAAATGACCGTAAAACACTCTTTTGGCAAGGTATGAGAAATTGGAAGTCCTATCCTAGTTATCCTTATCAATGATGATGAAAATTGAATCTTAATTCCACTTAGCTAACCTTTGCTAGAGCAAGGGAAGGTCAAGTGACTAATTAGTTAGATCCTCAAATCCTAGTTAATCCCTAATGAAATATTGGGATTATTAAAGTTCAATTCAATTAGCAAAGATAACGATTATCAATCATGTTGAGTTTGATAACTCCTGAGTTACTGATTTCTTAACCAAGACCAAAAGGAGAAAAATAAATCTACTGGAATAAAAATGTCTTCAGATTGGGAATAACAGTAATATAAATAAAAGAAAGCAATAATAAACTGAAATACCTCAAATAACATTAATTCAAAAGAGTAATCTGTAACATAGAAGAATTCATAAATAAATTGAAAAGATAAATAAAAAGGAATTTTGAACCTGATAGAAAGAGATAATCCTGAAAGCGAATAAAATCCTAATCTAAATCCTAATCCTAAAGAGAGAGGAGAGAATCTCCCTCTCAAAACTAAATCTAGATCATAAAAACTAACTAATTGGAGACTCTCCTCTGAATGGATGCATTCCCCCACTTCATAACCTCTGATCTGTGCCTTCTGAACCTGGATTTGGGCCAAAAAAGGCTTCAGAAATCGCTGGGAGTATTTTCTGTAATTTTTGGTGCGCAGCCTCTGTCACGCATCCGCGTGGGTCACGCGGTCGCGTCATTTGGAGTTTTCCTTGTCACGCGGTCGCGTCAGTCATGCGTCCGCGTCATATGCGTTTTGCTTAAGGTGCGCGATCGCGTCAAGCACGCGGTCGCGTCACTGCCATTTTGTGCTGGCACGCGGTCGCGTCGTCCATGCGATCGCATCACTGCTAGTTTCTTCAAAAACTCCGTTTTGTGCTTTCCTTCCATTTTTGTATGTTTCCTTTCCATCCTTTAAGTCATTCCTGCCTTAGAAGATCTGAAATTACTCAACACACGAGTCACGGCATCGAATGGTAATAAAGGGATATTAATATAATTACTTTTAAAGCATAGGAAACACGTTTTTCACATACATCACATAATAAGGAAGAGAAAGTAAAACCATGCAATTAACACGAATAAGTGAGTGAAGGATTAAATAAATCACTTAAATTAGGCACAAAATATATCACAAAATATGGATTTTCCTTGTCACGCGTACGCGTCAGGCACGCGCACGCGTCGCCGTGCGAACTCCAATTAACGCGCACGCATGAGCCATACGTGCGCGTCGCTCCTCGCTGGTTATCTCCTTTATTTCTTGTGCTCCTTCCATTTATGCAAGCTTCCTCTCCATCGTCTAAGCTATTCCTGCCCTATAAAGCCTGGAAACACCTAATGCACAGATCACGGCATCGAATGGTATAAAGAGGGATTAAAAATATACAATTTAAAAGCTTAGGAAGCAAGTTTTCAATTATAGAACAAAACTAGGAAGGAATTGTAATATCATGCAAATTGTATGAGTAAGTGTGCAAAGAATTGATAAAAAAACCACTCAAATCAGCACAAAATAAACCATAAAATAGTGGTTTATCAATCTCCCCACACTTAAACATTAGCATGTCCTCTTGCTAAGCTCAAGGAGACATAAGAATGAATAGGGGAAAGTAAGACTCATGAGATGCAACTTTTGAATGCAACTATATGCTAAGATGATTCTGTCTACTTGGTTAAATGTAAATAAGTTCTTCGAGACAAGCATAAATCAGATTCCACTAATTTTAAATCATACAGTAAAAGACAAGTAAACTTGTAGGAAGATAGCTCATGAAAGCAGGGAACATAGAATCAAGCATTGAACCCTCACTGGTAGTGTATATGCACTCTAATTGCTCAGGTGTCTAGGGTAAATTCATTCTACTCTTCTCTAGTCATGCTCTCTAGGCTTTGTTCTTCATCTAACTAATCAACAAAAATTTAGTATACCAATGCAAACATCATGATGTCTTTTCAGGGTTGTAATGGGGCTAAGGTAAGGGTGAGGATATATGTATGGCCAAGTGAGCTGAAATATGAATCTTTGACTAACCTAAACTTTCACCTAACATACACACACTCTATGTAACTCTAAAATCATGCTTAGCTACCCATAATTCCCACTTTTGCATCACATACTCATGTACCAAATTTTTTTTTCAATATCATCACCTATGAATTGATCTTTTATTTAACTTAGCATTGGGGTAATTTTGTCCCCTTAATTATTTATTTACTTATTTATTTGAATATTTATTTGAATATTTTTTCCCTCTGCGATTTCTACAGGTAGCGCATGTCACGCGTACGCGTAAGTCACGCGTGCGCATCGTTTGGCGATTTTCCTTCTCACGCGTACGCGTCAGGCATGCACACGCGTCGTTGTGCAAACTCCAATTCACGCGCACGCATGAGCCATGCGTAAGCGTCGCTCCTCGCTGGTCATCTCCTTTATTTCTTGTGCTCCTTCCATTTATGCAAGCTTCCTCTCTATCCTCTAAGTCATTCCTGCCCTATAAAGCCTGAAAACACTTAACATAATTCGTAAAACCAATCTCTTCTCTCTTGTTCCGGGTCGATAGCATAATTGGGATGATGTTGCTCTTGGATTGATGGACATCTATGGGATATAAGATTTTGGAGTTTAGAGGTGAGACCAATGAAAGTAGAGATTAGAGTGTTGTTATCCAATGGAGGTTGGGGTGGATAGGAGGATTCATTTGTTGGGAGAAAGGGCTCATAGTACGGAGGTGGTTCTTCTTGATAAGGATATGGAGGTGGTGTATATTGAGGTGGTGGTTCAAAGTATGGCTCATAAGGCTCTTGGTATGGTGGGTAAGGATTAGGGTCATATGGGGGTGTCTGGTGGTAAGGTGCTTGTGAGTATGGTGGTTCAAAGCTATGTTAAGGAGGGGATTCATAGGTATATTGTGGTGGGTGTTGATTGTCACGGAGAGGCCCATCATAACCATTGTCTTGGTATGCATAATAGAATGGTTGTTGATAGTCCATTGGAGGTGGTTGTTGCCAAGAGGGTTGATCAGATCCTTGTCCTATCCATGCGTGAGCGTGGGTGACGCGTACGCGTGGATTTCCTAGGTTGCAGGTGACGCGCACGTGTCGTAGACGTGTACGCGTGGCTCAAATTGTGCGCAGAGCACATCAGCCGGACAATTCCATCACAACTTTCTGTTCGTTGGATGGGATAGCAAAATTGGGAATCGACACCCACGCGTCGCCTACGCGGACGCGTGGGTTGCCCCTTTTTTTTGAATGCAGAATGCAAAATGCAGATGTTGATGCAGATATTATGAATGAACACTAATAAAAATAGAATAAATAAAACTAAGCAATAAACAAAATAGAATAAAACTAAGACTGAAAAAGAATGATTATACCATGGTGGGTTGTCTCCCACCTAGCACTTTTAGTTATTATCATTAAGTTGGACCTTTGGTGAGCTCCTTGTTATGGAGGCTTGTGCTTGAACTCATCCAGAAATCCCCACCATTGTTTGTAATTCCAATATCCTCCGGGATCCTACACTAGTTGCATAAAGCCTTCAAGCAAGTTAAAGCAAGTGACAAGGCCCCGAGTGTTGATTGTCAGAATTCCGGGGTCCCAAACCTTGCTTTTACACCCGTCTTCGCTTTGATCTACATTGTTCCAACCGGGTGGTACGCAATCTGAATTCTTACTGAGATACCCAAACATCTTTCGAGACCCATTCAATCGAGCTCTATACCAATCCTTGTATTTCAATTTGGAGCGTGGAACTATATTGAACCTTGCATGCTAACTCCTATCACTAACCATCTCCCTCTTACTCTTAAAGCCACAGAGAGCTCTAAGCTGACCATCTATTTCAAGCAAACCATATTCAAGTGGGAACGTGAGGGTTGAGGATAAGGATTTTACCCACTTGAATGTTGTATTAGATGGTAATGGCTTTAGGAGAGGTGTTTCTAATGTTCTTGCAAGCTCAACTCCCTTGTACTCTTCTGCGAATTCTTCCACCTCCTTGCAGACCTCTTCAACTTCAACTACGCTCTGATCAAAGTCTTCTGATTCTTTCCCATCACTCAAGTCATAAGTTGGAGGTTGAGAAAAGTCTACCTCCACATCATCTTCATATTCACTTGGGAAAGGTTCTTCAAGCTCAAGGGGTTCAATTGTGGATGCAAGTTCATCACTAAGGGGGCTTGATTCTTGATCATCATCACCAAGGAAACCTGCTACTGGGTCTATTCCGCCCAATTCTTCATAAGGAACATGTAGTGGAGGTTGTGCACTATCCTCCTCAGCATCAATTTCAAACTTCTTGGCGAAATTCTCTATGACTCTCGATTCCATGGAGGTTCAGCATCTCCTAGGTCCTCAACCACTTCTTCTTCTTCAATAATTACGGGTTCCTCCAGTTGCTCTAATACAAAATCCAGCTCCTTCTTGATGACTTCCACCTCTTGACAACTTTCATCAAGGGTCTCTCCTACCTCCACCTTTTGGGCCTCCTCCAGCTTCTTTTGAAGTATGAATTTGTAAAACCAATCCCTTCTCTCTTGTTCTGGGTTGGTAGCATAATTGGAATCATGTTACTTTTGGATTGATGGACACCTACGGGATATAAGATTTTGGAGTTTAGAGGTGAAACCAATGAGAGTAGAGATTAGAGTGTTGTTATCCAATGGAGGTTGGGGTGGATAGGAGGGTTCATTTGTTGGGAAAAAGGGCTCATAATACGGAGGTAGTTCTTCTTGATAAGGATATGGAGGTGGTGTATATTGAGGTGGTGGTTCGAAGTATGGCTCATAAGGCTCTTGGTATGCTGCGTAAGGATTAGGGTCATATGGGGTGTCTGGTGGTAAGGTGCTTGTGAGTATGGTGGTTCAAAGCTATGTTGAGGAGGAGATTCATAGATATTTTGTGGTGGGTGTTTATTGTCACAGAGAGGCCCACCATAACCATTGTCTTGATATGCATCATAGAATGGTTGTTGATAGTCCATTGGAGGTGGTTGTTGCCAAGAGGGTTGATCAGATCCTTCTGACTCCTCCCATCTTTGATTTTCCCATCCTTGATGCATATTCTCATTGTAATTTCCTCTTCCTGCAACATAGTTATAACCAAACTCATAGCCAAAGGGGTGAGAGTTCATAGTAGCTAAAGAAAATAAAAACAAAAACTAGTAAAAATAAGCAATTAATTCCTAAACTAACAAAAACTAGCAAACAAGCAAAAAGCAAATATTTACAATAACCAATAACAAGGCACACGTTTGCAATTCCCTGGCAACGATACCATTTTGACGAACAGATTTTTGCTAGTAAAGAATTTACAAAAGTAATCACGTTGTAAGTATAGTTTCTAAACCAACAAAGAATCCTTTCGTACAAAAACTTGTTTGTCACTAAAGCAAACCCAATAAAAATAATAACCGAATTATTTAAACCTTGGGTCGTCTCTCAAGGAATTGCAGGGATATCTATTTATTATTGGTTATGGGAAAATTATCTTTTTGGATTTTTGAATAAGGAACAAGAAAAGTAAATTGCAAGAAGGTAAATTAACAACTAGAAAAGCTCTTGCCAAGGTATGAAAACTAGATGTCCTATCCTACTTACCCTTATCAATTGTGATGAGAATTGTCCGTTGCTCCCACTTAGTTAACCTCTAACTATGAAGGAAAGTCAAGTGGACTAATCAATTTGATTCCTCAAGTCCTAGTCAACTCCTGAGGAAAGACTAGCTTTAGAGGGATCCAAATGAACCAGCAACTTTCAATTGTCAATCAACAAAGGAGTTTGATAACTAAAGAGTCTCCAATTACTCAACCAAAGCCAAGAATATAAAAAGCTAACTTAAAACTCTCCCAAGCATTTTGTCAAACACTTGGAAGGCATAACATAAAAATATAGGAAACTAATAGGGAATGCAAAATCTAAAACCAACAATTGCAAGTATCAATGATAACAATTAAAGCAAGAAGCAATAAATCTGAAATACCTCAAATTGCATTAAATAGAAAATCAAGTCCAACATTAGAATTCAAAAACTAAATTGGGAGAATAAATAAACTAGAATGCTAAGACAATTAAAAGTAGAAGAGAAACTAAGTTAAAGGAACATTGAACCTGGAATTGAGAAGAAATAAACCTAAAACTAAGAGAAATCCTAAAACCTAGAGAGAGGGGAGAGCCTCTCTCTCTAGAAACTACATCTAAAACCTAAAATTATGAATAATCAAAAGTGTATGAGTTATTTCTTTTTATTGGTACTATTTTGTGGTTTATCTTGTGCTAATTTAAGTGGTTTTTATCAACTCTTTACTCACTTATTCATATGATTTGCATGATTTTACAATTCCTTCCCAATTTTATTCTATAATTGAAAACTTGCTTCCTAAGCCTTTAAATTTTGTATTTTAATTCCCCTTTTATACCATTCGATGCCGTGATCTGTGCGTTAAGTGTTTTTAGGCTTTATTAGGCAGGAATGGCTTAGAGGATGGAAAGGAAGCTTGCGAAAATGGAAGGAACACAAGAAACCAAGGAGCTGACCAGCGAGGAACAACGCGTGCGCATACCTGACGCGTGCGCGTGATTTGGAGCTTTCCATGGCGACGAGTACGCGTAGCTGACGCGTACGCGTGAAAAGCGAAGTTGCAAAGCGACGCGTACGCGCGACTGACGCATACGCATGATAAGGAAATTTGTCAATCGACGCGTACGCGTGACTGACGCGTACGTGTGACATGCGCTACCTACAGAAATCGCAGAAAATGCTGGGAGCAATTTTGGGCTGAGTTTGGTCCTAGTTTTTGGCCCAGAAACGCAAACTAAAGCCAGGGGACATTCAGACAACTCGGACAACTTTCATTCACATAATTTTAGGTTTTAGATGTAGTATTCTAGAGAGGGAGGCTCTCTCCTCTCTCTAGATTTTAGGATTTTTCTTCGTTTTAGGTTTATTTCTTCTCAATTCCAGGTTCAATGTTCCTTTAATTTAGTTTCTCTTCTACTTTTATTTATTCTAGCATTCTAGTTTATTTATTTTCCTAATTTGGTTTATGAACTCCATGTTAGATTTGATTTCTTTATTCAATTCAATTTAAGGTATTTTCATATTTATGATTTTAATTTAGCTTTTTACATTCTTAGCTTGAATTGAGTAATTGGAGACACTTGAGTTATCAAACTCCTTTGTTGATTGATAATTGACAGTTGCTGGTTGATTTGGATCTCTCTAAAGCTAGTCTTTCCTTAGGAGTTGACTAGGACTTGAGGAATCAAATTGATTAGTCCACTTGACTTTCCTTTATTTAGTAAGGGTTAACTAAGTGGAAGCATTGAACAATTCTCATCACAATTGATAAGGATAACTAGGATAGGACGTCCAGTTCTCATACCTTGCCAAGAGTTTTTCTTAATTATTAATTTACTTTCTTGCAATTTACATTCCTTGTTCAACTTTCAAAAACCCAAAAAGATATAATCTCATAACCAATTATAAGTAACACACTTCCCTGTAATTCCTTCAGAGATGACCCGAGGTTTAAATACTTTGGTTTATTATTTTTATCGGGTTTGCTTAAGTGACAACCAAACTTTTTTACGAAAGGATTCTTTGTTGGTTTGGAAACTATACTTACAACGTGATTACTTTTGTGAATTCTTTACTAGCAGAAATCCATTCGTCAAAATGGTGCGTTGCCGGGGAATTGCAAATGTGTGCCTTATTATTGGTTATTGTAAATATTTACTTTTTGCTTGTTTGTTAGTTTTTGTTAGTTTTAGGACTTAGTTGCTTATTTTTATTAGTTTTTATTTTTATTTGCTACTATGAATTCTCACCCCTTTGGCTATGAGTTTGGTTACAACTATGTTGCAGGAAGAGGATATTAGAATGAGAATATGCATCAAGGATGGAAAAATCAAAGATGGGAGGAGCCACAAGAATTTGATCAACCCTCTTGGCAACAACCACCTCCAAGGTGTTATCAACGACCATTCTATGATGCATACCAAGACAATGGTTATGGTGGACCTCTTCGTGACAATCAACACCCACCCCAAAATACCTATGAACCCCCTCCTCAACATAGCTTTGAACCCCCATACTCACAATCCCCCTACTACCAAACACCACCATATGACCCTAACCCTTATCCACTACAACCACCACCTCAATATATACCATCTCCATACCCTTATCAAGAAGAACCACCTTCATATTATGAGCCTTTTCTCCCAACAATGAACCCTCCTATCCACCCCAACCTCCATTGGATAACAACACTCTTATCTCTACTCTCATTGGTCTCACCTCTGAACTCCAAAATCTTATATCCCGCAGGGACCAACCCTCTACCTCTACTATTCAACCATCAAGCTTTGGTGCACCACCACTCTCTGTGCAAGAAAACCCATATCCATCAATTCGAGAGCAACATGATCCCAATGATGCTACTGACCCGGAACAAGAGAGAAGGGATCGGTTTCACGAATTCGTACTTCAAAAGAAGCTAGAGGAGGCCCAAAAGGTGGAGGTAGGAGAGCCCCTTGAAGAAAGTTGCCAAGAGGTGGAAGTCATCAAGGAGGAGTTCGATTTTGTATTAGAGCAAGTGGAGAAATCCAAAATTATTGAACAAGAGGAAGTGGTTGAAGACTTAGGAGATACGAAACCTCCATGGGAACCTCCAATCATAGAACCCCCCCTCCAAGAAGCTTGAAATTGGTGCTGAGGAGGGTGTACAACCTCTGAGGCATATCATGGTTGAAGACTTTGCAGAGGTTGATCAAGAGATGGAGATTAAAGAAGAAGAAGCACAACCTACCATGCCCTTGGTAAGTAATGAAGAAGAGATTGAATTGGAAGAAAGCTACCAAGAGGAAGAGGTTGAAATTGAAGAAGCTTGCAAAGAGGTGAAAGTTGTCAAGGAAGAGCACAAAGGAGTGGAGCTTGAATTCACCTTGCCAAAGCTGTTGGAGACCTCTCCCCCTAAGTCACCATCATCCTTCACAATATTCAAGTGGGTAAAATTTATATCCCTTAGCTTTTTCATGCCACTTGAATATGGTTTGCTTGAGACAAATAGTCAACTTAGGAATCTTTATGGCTATAAGAGTAAGAGTGAGATGGTTAGTGGTAAGAGTTGTCATGCAAGGTTCAATATGGTTGCATACTCAAAGTTCAAGTGCAAGGATTGGTGTAGAGCTCGATTGAATGGGTCTAGGAGGCTGTTTGGATGTCTCAGTGAGAATTCAGATTGCATACCACCCGGTTGGAACAATGTAGACCAAAGCAAAGACGGGTGCAAAAGCAAGGTTTGGGACCCCAGAATTTATTCTGACAATCGACATTCCTGGAGCTTTGTCACTTGCTTTAACTTGCTCGAAGGCTTTATGTGCCTAGTTTGGGGCCCCGGAGGTTATTGGAATCGCAAACATTGGTGGAAATTCCTGGATGAGTTCAAGCATAAGCCACCATGACAGGGAGTTCACCAAATGTCCAACTTAAGGACTTTAACTAAAAGTTCTAGGTGGGAGACAACCCACCATGGTATGATCGTTCTTTTTCAGTCTTTGTTTTATTTTGTTTTGTTTTATTCTTAGTTTTATTTTATTCTATTTTTATTAGTGTTCATTCATAATGTCTGCATCAGCATCTGCATTTTGCATATTGCATACAAAAAAAAAAGAGAGAGCACTGATGAGCGGATAATTTATACGCTTTTTGGCATTATTTTTACATAGTTTTTAGTATGATTTAGTTAGTTTTTAATATAATTTTATTAGTTTTTAAATAAAAATCACATTTCTGTATTTTACTAGGAGTTTGTATGTTTTTCTGTGATTTTAGGTAATTTCTGGCTGAAATTGAGGGACTTGAGCAAAAATCTGATTCAGAGGCTGAAGAAGACTGCAGATGCTGTTAGATTCTGACCTCCCTGCACTCGAAGTGGATTTTCTGGAGCTACAGAAACCCAATGGGCGCGCTCTTAAATGCGTTGGAAAGTAGACATCCAGAGCTTTCCAGAAATATATAATAGTCCATACTTTGTCCGAGTTTAGATGACACAAACTGGCGTTAAACGCCAACTTTCTGCCCTATTATGGAGTTAAACGCCAGAAACAGGTTGCAAATCAGAGTTAAACGCCAGAAACAGGCTACAACCTGACGTTTAACTCCAAAAAGAGTCTCTACACATGAAAGCTCAATGCTCAGCCCAAGCACACACCAAGTGGGCCCGGAAGTGGATTTCTACATCATTTACTTATCTTATGTAACCCTAGCTACTAGTTTAGTATAAAAAACTACTTTTAGTGATTTATTTGACATCTTTTGACCATCTTTAGATTGTTGTATGCGTTTAGGAGGCTGGCCTCATGGCCATGCCTGAACCTTCATCACTTATGTATTTTCAACGGTAGAGTTTCTACACACCATAGATTAAGGTGTGGAGCTCTGCTGTTCCTCATGAATTAATGCAAAGTACTATTGTTTTTCTATTCAACTCAAGCCTATTTCTTCTCTAAGATATTCATTCGCACACAAGAACATGATGAATGTGATGATTATGTGACGCTCATCACCATTCTCACTTATGAACGCGTGCCTGACAAACACTTCCGTTCTACATGAAAGCAAGCTTGAATGCATATCTCTTAGCCTCCTGATTTACGATCAGAGTCTTCGTGGTATAGGCTAGAATTATTGGTGGCCATTCTTGAGATCCGGAAAGTCTAAACCTTGTCTGTGGTATTCCGAGTAGGATCTGGGAAGGGATGGCTGTGACGAGCTTCAAACTCGCGAGTGCTGGGTGTAGTGACAGACGCAAAAGGATTACTGGATCCTATTCCAGCATGATCGAGAACCGACAAATGATTAGCCATGCGGTGACAGCGCATTTGGACCATTTTCACTGAGAGGACGGGATGTAGCCATTGACAACGGTGATGTCCAACATACAGTTTTCCATGGAAAGGAGTATGAATGATTGGATGAAAGCAGTAGGAAAGCAAAGGGTCAGAAGGAACAAAAGCAACTCCATACGCTTATCTAAAACTCTCACCGATGAATCGCATAAGTATCTCTATCCTATTTTATATTTTAATTATATTTTAACTATCAATTCACCATAACCATTTGAATCCGCCTGATTGAGATTTGCAAGATGACCATAGCTTGCTTCAAGCTGACAATCTCCGTGGGATCGACCCTTACTCACGTAAGGTTTATTACTTGGACGACCCAGTGCACTTGCTGGTTAGTTGTGCAAAGTTGTGAAAAAGAACTAAGATTATGAACGTGCGTATTAAGTTTTTGGCGCCGTTACCAAGGAATGAACAATCACGATTTCGTGCACCAAGCACTCGACGCGCGAGCGTCGCTGACGCGTACGCGTCAAATGTGTGAGCAAAACAAAGCAAAATTGGACAGGGAGTTGCGTGGGAGTGGGGCTGGAAGCGTGCCTTGCACACCAGCAAGCCCACACATACGCGTCCCTCACGTGTACGTGTCGCTTGCGAATCCAGCCCATCACGCGAACGCGTCCATGATGCGCCCGCTTGACCATGTAAAATCGGCGTAAAAGGTATTTGGCCAGAAAGTTATGATGGAATAGGGTTGGAACGGTGCTGGGAGCACGAGCCCATCACGTGTACGCATCCCTGACGCGTGCGCGTCGTTTTCCCATCCTGGCCGTCCACGCGTATGAATCCCAGATGCGTACGCGTGCCTTACGCGTACACGTCGCATGCGACGCCCAATTAAACCACCTCAGCGCCTGATTTCAAATGACCCCCCCCCCATCCTAATTCTTTTCAATCCTAATTATTTCTTCCTTTTTCTTTCTTTCTTCTTCCTTATTCTTTCTTACTTTCTATTACTTTCTTCTTTCCTTTTTCATCTTCCTCATCAAGTTTTTTTTTCTTCTCTCTCCTTTACTCTCTTATTCTTCATTTAATTATTGCATTTAATTATTTTCTTCTCAATTTTATCTTAGCTTAATTCCTTTTGGTTTCTTTTTCATTCCTTTTTCATGCATTTTTATGTTGGTGTTGGAGCTTTATTTGGATCTTATATTATTCTACTCGAGCTTGTGGATATATTAGGGAGTGATTTGACAATTAATATTAATTTTTGGGTTGCATGCATGTTTGGAGTTCTTACTTTCCCTAACATATTTACATGCATACCAAGTATTTGTAAAAAGTCCGTATGGCATTGTGTATTCTTAATTATTCTATTCTTCTACACTACTGCCTGTTTTTCACAAAAACCTTGCAATCTTTTATTGATTAAATATAATTGTCAACACAAAAGTGGTTGTTAGTTTGTTACATTTGATAATCAAATTGAGCTATTAATGCTTGATTTATGCTACTCATGCCCTTGCCGGCATTCTGATAAACATCTTGCATCTAATTGCCTTAATATATCATGCTATATTTCCATTGATGTCTGATAAACCCATATTTTATTATATATTTTGTGCTTTACTTAAGTGATTTGTTCAACCCTTCACCCACTTATTCATGTAAATTGTATGGTTTTACTTTTCCTTCTTTATTTTATGATATATGTGAAAAACATGTCTCCTATGCTTTAAAAATATTAATTTGAATTACCCTTTATTACCATTTGACGCCGTGATTTGTGTGTTAAGTATTTTCAGATCTCATAGGGCAGGAATGGCTTAAGGGACAAAAAGGAAACATACAAAATTGGAAGGAAAGCACAAAAATGGAGTTTTGAAGGAAAAGGCAGCGACGCGAACGCATGGACGACGCGAACGCATGCCTAGCGCGAAAATGCAGCGACGCGAACGCGTGGCTGACGCGGACGCACGCCTTGAGCAGAACGCAGTTGACGCGTACACGTGACCCACGCGTACGCGTGACAAGGAAAACTCCCAAATGACACGAACGCGTGACCCACGCGGACGCATGACAGACGCCACGTACAAGAATCTGCAGAAAATGCCCCCAGCAATTTCTGGACCCTTTTTCGGCCCAAATCCAAGCCAGAAACACAGAATATAAGCTAGAGAATGAAGGAATCAAGGGATATACGTAGATGCAACTAAATAATTAATAATTTTAGGTTTTAGATGTAGTTTTTAGAGAGAGAGGTTCTCTCCTCTCTCTTAGAATTAGGATTAGGATTAGGATTTATATTAGGATTGGAATTTCATCTTCTTTAATCACAGGTTCAATGTTCTTTTTATTTATTTTATTTTATGAGAATTTAGTTTATGAACTCTTTATGTTTAGATTGATTTTCTATTATTAATGCAATTGAGGTATTTCAGAATTATGATTTTTATTTAGCCTTTTATATTCTTGGCTCTAATTGATTAATTGGAGACTCTTGAGTTATCAAACTCATCGTGATTGATAATTGTTATTTTTGCTAATTGATTTGAATTCTAATAACTCTAGTTTTTCCTTAGGAATTGACTAGGACCTGAGGATCAAATTGATTAGTCCACTTGACCTTCTTTTGTTTAGCAAAGGTTAACTAAGTGGGATTAAAACCCAATTCTCATCACCGTTGATAAGGGTAACTAGGACAGGACTTCTAATTCTCGTATCTTGCCAAGAGTTTACCTTATAATTATTAATTTATTTTTCTTGTCATTTAATTTACTTGTTCCTTATTTAAAAAGCCAAAAATATACATCTTCCATAACCAATAATAAATCATACCTCCCTGTAATTCCTTGAGAAGACGACCCGAGGTTTAAATACTTCGGTTTATTATTTTTATTGGGTTTGCTTAAGTGACAACCAAAACTTTTGTACAAAAGGATTCTCTGTTGGTTTAGAAACTATACTTACAATGCAATTATATTTGTGAAATTCTTTACCGATAGAAAATCCAGTTCGTCAAAATGGTGCCGTTGCTGGGGAATTGCAACTGTGTGTCTTATTATTGGTTATTGTAAATATTTTCTTTTACCTGTTTATTTATTTTTATTTTTAATTTTTTTACTATGAATTCTCACCCCTATCGCTTTGAGTTTGGTTCCAATGTTGTTGCAAGGAATGGAAATTGTAACAGGAACATGCATCAAGGTCAAAACAATCAGAGATGGAAGGAGCCATGAGGATCTGATCAACCCTTCCGGCAGCAACATCTTCCACAATACCACAGACAAAGACCATCCTACGGTGCATACCAAGATGATAGATATGGTGGACCCCATCATATACCTACGATCCACCTCCTCAACATAGCTTTGGACCACCATACTTACAAGCCCCCTACAACTAAACACCTCCAGACGACCCTCACCCATATCCACCCCAACTCCAATCCAATTACTCCCCAGAACCACCACCTCAATATTCACCATCTCCGTATCCTTATCAAGAAGAACCACCTCTGTATTATGAGCCCTCTCTCCCAACCAATGAACCCACGTATCCACCCCAATCTCCAATGGATGACACCATTCGTGTCCTTCTTCAAGGACAAGCGAAGATGCAAAGGGATGTACTGGAATTCGTGACTTCCTTAACCGAGGTAGTAAATAAATTAGCTTCTCAATATCTGAGCACTCAAAGTACTCTCATGGCTACATGTGGAGAATCAAAAGAAGAGCGTAGCATGAAGGAGACACTAGAAACCTCGGTGGACAATGAGGAGCATGGCTTTGTATTGGAACAAGTGGAGGAAGCCATAATAGTTGCAGAGGAAGAAGTGGTTGAAGATTTAGGAGATGCTGAACCTCCATGGGAATCGAGAACTGTAAAGGATTCCACCGAGAAGCTTGAAATTGATGCTAAGGAAGATAGTGAATAACCTCCAAGGCATATACCTTGTGAAGAATTGGGCAGAACAGACCAAGAAGCTGATTCCCTTAGCATTGATGATCATGAATCAAGCCCTCCTAGTAATGAACTTGCATCCACAACTAAACTCCTTGAGCCTGAAGAATCTTACCCAAGTGAATACGAAGGTGATGTGGAGGTAGATTTTTCTCAGCCCCAACTTATGACTTGAGTAATGATGAGGACGAATTCGAGGACTTTGATCAAGACATGGTTGAATTTGAAAAGTTTGCAAGGAAGTGGAGGAATTCACAGAGAAACACAAGGGAGTAAAGCTTGCAGAACCACTGGAAACACCTATCCCAAGGCCATTACCGCCCAATTCAAACTTCAAGTGGGTAAAATCCTTAACCTTTATCTTTACTTTTCCACTTGAATATGGTTTGCTTGAAACAGATGGCCAACTTAGAGCTCTCTGCGGCTTTAAGAGTAAAAGGGAAATGGTTCACACTCAGAGCTGGTATGCAAGATTCAATAAGGTTCCACGCTTCAATCTGAAGTGCAAGGAGTGGTGTAAAGTTCAATTGAATGGGTCTCGAAAGACGTTTGGTCATCTTGGTGAGAATACAATTTCCAAACCGCCCGGCTGGAAAAATATAGATCGAAACAAAGGCGGATATAAAATCAAGGTTTGGGATCCTGGAATCTGTTCTGACATTCAACACCCCGGGAGCCTGAGAATCTGTTTGAAGCTGCTCAAGGGCTTTACATGCCTAGTTTGGGACTCCGGAGGCTGTAGGCATTCCAAGCACCGGTGGAGATTTTTGGATGAATTCAAGCACAAGCCACCATAGCAGGAAGCTCATCAAATGTCCAACTTAAGGACTATAACTAAAAGTGATAGGTGGGAGACAACCCACCATGGTATGATCACTCCTTTTTCAATTTTATTTCATGTTGTTTGTTTTTGTTTTATTTTATTTTCATTGAACCTGGAATTATTCATAGCATCTACATTAGCACTGTGATGAGCGGATAATTTATACGCTTTTTGGCATTGTTTTTAGTATGTTTTTAGTAGGATCTAGTTACTTTTAGGGATGTTTTCATTAGTTTTTTATGTTAAATTCACATTTCTGGACTTTACTATGAGTTTGTGTGTTTTTCTGTGATTTCAGGTATTTTCTGGCTGAAATTGAGGGACTTGAGCAAAAATCAGATTCAGAGGTTGAAGAAGGACTGCTGATGCTGTTGGATTCTGACCTCCCTGCACTCAAAATAGATTTCTGGAGCTACAGAACTCAAAATGGCGTGCTTCCAATTGCATTGGAAAGTAGACATCCAGCGCTTTCCAGCAATATATAATAGTCCATACTTTGCTCGAGAATAAATGACGTAAAGTGGCGTTCAACGCCAGCTCTCTGCCCGATTCTGGAGTTCAGCGCCAGAAATAAATCAAGAACCAGAGTTGAACGCTAGAAATGGATCAAAACCTGGCGTTCAACTCCACAAATGGCCTCTGCACGTGTAAAGTTAAAGCTCAGCCCAAGCACACACCAAGTGGACCCCAAAAGTGGATTTATGCATCAATTACTTACTTTTGTAAACCCTAGTAGCTAGTCTATTATAAATAGGACCTTTTACTATTGTATTAGACATCTTTTGATCATTTTTAGATCTCTAGACCTCCAAGGGAGGCTGGCCACTCGGCCATGCCTACCCTCTATTCACTTATGTAATTTTAACGGTAGAGTTTCTGCACTCCATAGATTAAGGTGTGGAGCTCTGCTGTTCCTCAAAGATTAATGCAAAGTACTACTGTTTTCTATCCAATTCATTTTATTTCGCTTCTAAGATATTCATTCACTCTTCAACCTGAATGTGATGAACGTGACAATCATCATCATTCCCTATGAACGCGTGCCTGACAACCACTTCCGTTCTACCTTCGACTGAATGAGTATCTCTTAGATCTCTTAATCAGAATCTTCGTGGTGTAAGCTAGAATGATGGCAACATTCAAGAGAATCCGGAAAGTCTAAACCTTATCTGTGGTATTCCGAGTAGGATTCAATGATTGAATGACTGTGACGAACTTCAAACTCGTGATTGCTGGGCGTAGTGACAGAACGCAAAAGGATAGTAAATCCTATTCCAGCATGATCGAGAACCGACAGATGAATAGCCGTGCCGTGACAGGGTGCGTTGACCATTTTCACTGAGAGGATAGGATGTAAACCATTGACAAGGGTGATGCCTCTAGACGATTAGCCGTGCCATGACAGGGCATTTGGATCATTTTTCCGAGAGAAGACCGAAAGTAGCCATTGACAATGGTGATGCATTACATAAAGCCAGCCATGGAAAAGAGTAAGACTGATTGGATGAAGACAGTAGGAAAGCAGAGGTTCAAAGGAACGAAAGTATCTCCATACGCTTATCTGAAATTCTCACTAATGAATTACATAAGTATTTCTATCCTTTATTATTTATCTTTTAATTATCTAATCCAATCACATTTGACCCTACCTGACTGAGATTTACAAGATGACCATAGCTTGCTTCAAGCCAACAATCTCCGTGGGATTCGACCCTTACTCACGTAAGGTATTACTTGGACGACCCAGTGCACTTGCTGGTTAGTTGTGCGAAGTTGTGAACCATGGTATTGGCATCATGTTTTTGGCACCATTACCAGGGAAAGAAAGAGCAATGAATTTTACACAATCAAAGTGTAATCACAATTTCTGCGCACCACACTGCATATTGCATACTGCATAATAAAAAAAAACCCACGCGAGCACACAGGCCACGCGTGGGCGTCGAATGGAAATCAGCGTAAAGATCCAACGCCCAGAAAGTTGGGCTGGAATCGTGCGGCTGGTGTGCCTTTAGCACAATTTGGCCCACGCGTTCGCGTCCCTGACGCGAACGCGTCACTTGTACTACGCACATCCCACGTGAAAGCGTGAGCGACGTGTACGCGTCACACGGATTTTATGGAACTTTTTTTTTGGAAACAGAGAGTTGCGCCAAAACGACGCTGGAACTGTGCGTTTAGCACAATTTTCCGCAACGCGTTCGCGTGCTTCACGCGTACGCGTCATTTACCTTTTACCTAATTCATGCAATCGCGTCAATGACGCGGCCGCATCACATCCCTTTTCACCCCAATCACGCGATCGCATGCCCCACGCGTTCACGTGGATTCAAAAACACTAACCCCCATTCACGCGAAACCCTACCCATTCACGCGAAACCCCCATCCCCCCTCTGCAACTTCTCTTCTTCTACCCTCCAACCACCACCTCTCCCAGCCGCCCAGACCCCCGTCGACGCCACCACCCCCCTTCTTCTTCTTTCCTTTCTTCTTCCCCTCCCCTTCTCCCTTTCTTCCTCCCTCCACAACCACCGAACACCACTGCCGATGCCCCAGCCCGAGCCACTTCCACCGCACCACCACCAGCCCCCCACAACCCTCGCCCCCTTCTTCTTTCCCCCCTCTCACCCAACCCTAACCCAGCACCACCAAACCACCCCTGCCGCCACCGCAGATCACCGCCGCGCTGCCCTCCCCTCACCGCCGCATCACCAACACCACCACCATGTTCCCCTCCTCTCTCTGTGTCCAATTACTGTTCATACACATACCAGGTTCCGCCGAACACCAATTTTGTTTTCCAATTAGTTAGTTAGTTGCATATTTTACAGTTTTTTTTTCGAAATAGGATAGTTAGAGATGCATGTTGTAGTGGATTCTAGATGGTTAGGTAGCTAGGATGTGGTTAGTGGATTTAGGCCTGATAATTGCACCGTTTTTGCTACATGTTTTTATCTAATTAGCGATTCTGAATTGGCTGTAATGATGTCATGTTCATATGCTGTTCTTTCATGTTTGATGCTGCTATTATACCATGATAATCTTTTCAGCACTATTTTTTGTCATATGCACTGCTTTTCTTGTTGTTAATTACCCGGGGACATCCAATTTTAGCCGGAATGCTGCCCAATTTTCTGCAAATGGTTTAATCTACCCCCATTCATGTATTGGCTTGGAAATTCAATATTTTGCATTACTTGCCTACAACCCAACCAATTCATGAATGCACGGGCCAGCATTCTCATTCTTTTTGGTTACCTGAGTAATAAATTGCTTATTGATGATTTCATTCTCATTTTACATTTACTTTATCTATAGGAATTATCATCAATAAACTGCACTCCTTGCTTGAATATGAGTTGATTGTTCTTCAAAATTGTGAATTTCTTGGTAACTAGGGAAATCATTCTCATGCCACTCACTTTAACTTCCTTTTTAACTCCTAACCAGTTTAGCTTTCTAACTTCTTGATGAGCGGATAATTTATACGCTTTTTGGCATTGTTTTTACATAGTTTTTAGTATGATTTAATTAGTTTTTAGTATATTTTTATTAGTTTTTAAATAAAAATCACATTTCTGGACTTTACTATGAGTTTGTGTATTTTTCTGTGATTTCAGATATTTTCTGGCTGAAATTGAGGGACTTGAGCAAAAATCAGATTCAGAGGTTGAAGAAGGACTGCAGATGCTGTTGGATTCTGACCTCCCTGCACTCAAACTGGATTTTCTGGAGCTATTGAACTCCAAATGACGCGCTCTCAATTGCGTTGGAAAGTAGACATCCAGGGCTTTCCAACAATATATAGTAGTCCATACTTTGACCGAGTTTAAACAACGCAAACTGGCATTTAACGCCAGATCCCTGCCCTATTCTAGAGTCAAACGCCAGAAACAGGTTGCAAAGTGGAGTTAAACGCCAGAAATAGGTTATAAACTGGCGTTTAACTCCAAGAAAGACCTCTCCACGTGAAAGCTTCAATGCTCAACCCAAGCACACACCAAGTGGGCCCCGGAAGTGGATTTCTGCATCATTTACTTATCTCTATAACCCTAGTAACTAGTTTAGCATAAATAGGACTTTTTACTATTGTATTTAGATCTTTTGGAACATCTTTGGATTATCTTTTGATTCTTTGATCATGTTTAAGGGGCTGGCCTCTCGGCCATGCCTGGACCTTGTTCTTATGTATTTTCAATGGTAGAATTTCTACACACCATAGATTAAGGTGTGGAGCTCTGCTGTTCCTCATGAATTAATGCAAAGTACTATTGTTTTTCTATTCAACTCAAGCCTATTTCTTATCTAAGATATACACTTGTTCTTCAACCTGAGAAAGGTGATGATCCGTGACACTCATCATCATTCTCACCCATGAACGCGTGCCTGACAACCACCTCCGTTCTACTTGCAATCGCTTAAGTGCATATCTCTTAGCCTTCTGGTTCATGACACATGGTTGCCTCGCCTGACAACCGAGCCTTCCATTCCATGAGATCAGAGTCTTCGTGGTATAGGCTAGAATTATTGGCGGCCATTCTTGAGATCCGGAAATTCTAAACCTTGTCTGTGGTATTCCGAGTAGGATCTGGGAAGGGATGGCTGTGACGAGGTTCAAACTCGCGAGTGCTGGGCGTAGTGACAGATGCAAAAGGATAACTGAATCCTATTCCGGTATGATCAAGAACCGACAGATGAATAGCCGTGTGGTGACAGCGCATTTTGGACCATTTTTACTGAGAGGACGGGATGTAGCCATTGACAACAGTGATGCCCTGCATAAGCTTGCCATGGAAGGGAGTAGGAATGATTGGATGAAGACAGCAGGAAAGGAGAGGTTCAGGAGGAACGAAAGCATCTCTATACGCTTATCTGAAATTCTCACCAATGAATTACATAAGTATCTCTATCCTAGTTTATATTTTATTTATATTTTTATTATCAATTCACCATAACCATTTGAATCTGCCTGACTGAGATTTACAAGGTGACCATAGCTTGCTTCAAGCCGACAATCTCCGTGGGATCGACCCTTACTCACGTAAGGTTTATTACTTGGATGACCCAGTGCACTTGCTGGTTAGTTGTGCGAAGTTGTGACAATGTGTGATTCACGTTTGAGAGCACCAAGTCTTTGGCGCCATTGTTGATGATCGCAATTTCGTGCACCAAGTTTTTGGCGCCGTTGCCGGGGATTGTTCGAATTTGGACAACTGACGGTTCATCTTGTTGCTCAGATTAGGTAATTTTATTTTAATTTTAAGCTTTTTATTTTTATTATTTATATTTTTGAAAAAAAAAATTTTAAAAAAATAAATTATTCTATGTTCTTCAGAATTTTTAAGAAGGAATTCTAGAATCTCATGAGATAGGTTGAATCCTGGCTGGCTGTTAAGCCATGTCTAATCTTTTGGATCGAGGTTTTAACTATCTCAAGAGAAGAGATTCTTTGTCTTTTCCAGAAAATTAGCTATTGTATGTAATATTCTGCTGAAGCTTGGCTGGCCATTGGCCATGTCTAGTGTTTTGGACCGGAGCTTTCACTGAAAGCTTGGCTGGCTAGTAAGCCATGTCTAATTCCTGGACTGGAGCTTTAGACTAACATTGCATGATTCCTGGAATTCTCATTAAAAATCTTGAAATCCTTATTTTCCTTTTTCCAATTAATTTTCGAATAATACCAAAAAAAATTTATAAAATCATAAAACCAAAAATAATTTGATGTTTCTTGCTTGAATCTAGTGTCAAGTCATAAGTTTGGTGTCAATTGCATGTTTATCTCTTTCTTGCATTTTTCAAAAATTCATGCATTGCATTCTTCATGATCTTCAAGTTGTTCTTGATGAATCCTCTTGTTTGATCTTCATATTTTCTTGTTGTGTGTTGCATCTTGTTTTTTTATATGCATTCTTGCATTCATAGTATCTAAAAACTAAAACTTTCTAAGTTTGGTGTCTAGCATGTTCTTTTCTTCAAAATTTTCAAAAATAAGTTCTTGGTGTTCATCTTGACATTCAAAGTGTTCTTGGTGTTCATCTTGACATTCATAGTGTTCTTGCATGCATCATTTGTTTTGATCCAAAATTTTCATGCATTGAGTCTTTTTGATGTTTTTCTCTCTCTTTATTAAAAATTCAAAAATAAAAAAATATCTTTCCCTTTTTCACTCATAAATTTTAAAAAATTTGAGTTGACTTTTTCAAAACTTTTTAAAATTTAGTTGTTTCTTATGAGTCAAATCAAATTTTCAATTTAAAAATTCTATCTTTTTCAAATCTTTTTCAAAAATCAAATTTTTTTCACTTTTTCTTTTATATTTTCGAAAATTTCAATTTGATTCTCAAAAATCTTTTTCTTATTTTGTTTCATAATTTCAAAATCTTTACTAACAATTAATGTGATTGATTCAAAAAATTTTAAGTTTGTTACTTGCCTAGTAAGAAAGGTTCAATCTTTAAATTTTAAATCATATCTTTTTAGTTTCTTGTTAGTCAAGTAATCAACTTTAATTTTGAAAATCAAATCTTTTTAAATTTCTTTTTCAAATCTTTTTCAAAATAAATTTCAATCACATCTTTTTCAAAATTAATTTCAAAATCTTTTCTAAATTCTTATCTTTTCGAAATTTGATTTTCAAATCTTTTTCAATTAACCACTTAACTTTTTGTTTGATTCTTATCTTTTTCAAAACTACCTAACTAATTCTCTCTCTCTAATTTTCGAAAATCCCTTCCCTCTTTTTCAAATTCAATTTTAATTAACTAATTATTTTAAATTTTAATTTAAATTAGTTTCATTTTTCCTTCTTATTTTCGAATTCTAACTTTGATTTTAAATTAAAAACAAAAATATTTTTTTATTTTGTTTAATTTTCGAATTCTCTTATCTCTCATCCCCTTCTATTTATTTATTTATCTACTAACACCCCTCTTTCACTCAAAAATTCGAACCCACTCTTCCCCTCTGTGTTTGGATTCTTATCTTTTTCTTTTGCTACTCTTCTCTTCTTATACTTATATAAGGAATCTCTATACTGTGACATAGAGGATTCCATATTTTCTTTTGTGTTCTCTTCTTTTTCATATGAGCAGGAATAAGGATAAGAACATTCTTGTTGAAGCTGATCCTGAACCTGAAAGGACTCTGAAGAGGAAGCTAAGGGAAGTTAAAGCACAACTCTCTGGAGAAAATCTGACTGAAAATTTCGAAAAAGAAGGAGACATGGCCGAAAATAATAACAATGCAAGGAAGATTCTTGGTGACTTTACTGCACCAAATTCTAATTTACATGGAAGAAGCATCTCAATCCCTGCCATTGGAGCAAACAATTTTGAGCTAAAGCCTCAATTAGTTTCTCTGATGCAACAGAACTGCAAGTTTCATGGACTTCCATCAGAAGATCCTTTTCAGTTCTTAACTGAATTCTTGCAGATTTGTGATACTGTTAAGACCAATGGGGTTGACTCCGAGGTCTACAGGCTTATTCTTTTCCCATTTGCTGTAAGAGACAGAGCTAGAATATGGTTGGACTCTCAACCTAAAGATAGCCTGAACTCTTGGGATAAGCTGGTCACGGCTTTCTTAGCCAAGTTCTTTCCTTCTCAAAAGCTTAGCAAGCTTAGAGTGGATGTTCAAACCTTCAAACAAAAAGAAGGTGAATCCCTCTATGAAGCTTGGGAGAAATACAAGCAACTGACCAAAAAGTGTCCTTCTGACATGCTTTCAGAATGGACCATCCTGGATATATTCTATGATGGTCTGTCTGAATTATCTAAGATGTCATTGGACCATTCTGCAGGTGGATCCATTCACCTAAAGAAAATGCCTGCAGAAGCTCAGGAACTCATTGACATGGTTGCAAATAACCAGTTCATGTACACTTCTAAAAGGAATCCTGTAAGTAATGGGACGCCTCAGAGGAAGGGAGTTCTTGAAATTGATACTCTGAATGCCATATTGGCTCAGAATAAAATATTGATTCAACAATTCAATATGATCTCTCAGAGTCTGAATGGATTGAAGGAATCATCCAACAGTACTATAAAGGCATCTTCTGAAGAAGAAGCTTATGATCCTGAGAACCCTGCAATAGCAGAGGTGAATTACATGGGTGAACCCTATGGAAACACCTATAATCCCTCATGGAGAAATCATCCAAATTTCTCATGGAAGGATCAACAAAAGCCTCAACAAGGCTTTAATAATGGTGGAAGAAATAGGTTTAGCAATAGCAAGCCTTTTCCATCATCCACTCAGCAACAAACAGAGAATTTTGAGCAGAATCCATCTAGCTTAGCAAATATAGTCTCTGATCTATCTAAGGCCACTCTAAGTTTCATGAATGAAACAAGGTCCTCCATTAGAAATTTGGAGGCACAAGTGGGCCAGTTGAGTAAAAGGGTCACTGAAACTCCTCCTAGTACTCTCCCAAGCAATACAGAAGAAAATCCAAAAAGAGAGTGCAAGACCATTACCTTACTTGGTGTGGCCGAACCCAAAGAGGAGGAGGAGGACGTGAATCATAGTAAGACTTCCTGGGACGCTCAGTGACCAATAAGGGTTTCCCTCTGAGGAATCAAAGGAATCTGAGGCTCATCTAGAGACCATAGAGATACTATTGAACCTCCTTCTGCCCTTCATGAGCTCTGATGAGTATTCATCCTCTGAAGAGGATGAAGACATTACTGAAGAGCAAGTTGCTAAGTACCTTGGTGCAATCATGAAGCTGAATGCTAAATTATTTGGTAATGAGGCTTGGGAAGATGAACCTCCCTTGCTCACCAATGAACTAAATGCATTGGATAGGCAGAAATTACCTCAAAAAAAATAGGATCCTGGTAAATTCCTAATTCCCTGTAACATAGGTACCATGACCTTTGAGAAGGCTCTGTGTGACCTGGGGTCAGAAATAAACTTAATGCCACTCTCTGTAATGGAGAAACTTGGGATCTTTGAGGTGCAAGCTGCCAGAATCTCTTTAGAGATGGCAGACAACTCAAGAAAACAGGCTTATGGACAAGTAGAGGACGTGTTAGTAAAGGTTGAAGGCCTTTACATCCCTACTGATTTCATAATCCTAGACACTGGGAAGGATGAGGATGAATCCATCATCCTTGGAAGACCTTTCCTAGCCACAGCAAGAGCTGTGATTGATGTGGACAGAGGAGAGTTGGTCCTTCAACTGAATGAGGATAACCTTATGTTTAAGACTCAAGGATCTCCTTCTATAACCATGGAGAGGAAGCATGAAAAGCTTCTCTCACTGCAGAGTCAACCAAAGCCCCCACAGTCAAACTCAAAGTTTGGTGTTGGGAGGCCACAACCAAACTCTAAGTTTGGTGTTGAACCCCCACATTCAAACTCTAAGTTTGGTGTTGGGAGGTTCCAACCTTGCTCTGATTATCTGTGAGGCTCCATGAGAGCTCACTGTCAAGTTATTGACATTAAAAAAAAACTAGTTGGGAGGCAACCCAATGTTATTTAATCATATCTATTTTATTTTCTTTTTTTTATTTCGTGTTTTATTAGGTTGATGATCATGTGGAGTCATAAAAACTACTGAAAAATCAAAAACAGAATGAAAAACAGCATTAAAAATAGCACACCCTGGAGGAGGAGCATTCTGGCGTTTAAACGCCAGAAACAAGCATCTGTCTGGCGTTTAACGCCAGAAACAAGAAGCAGTCTGGCGTTAAACGCCAGGATTGCACAGCAAGGGCATTTTACACGCCTAATTGGAGCAGGGATGTTAAGTCCTTGGCCCCACTGGATCTGTGGACCCCACAAGATCTCTACCACTTCTTCTCTCCTCTTCACACCTTTTCATAACTCTCTTCCCCAAATACCCTTCACCAATCACCTCACTCACTCTTCCCCATCATATCTTCACCACTCACATCCATCCACTCTTCCCCATAAACCCCACCTACCTCCAAAATTCAAACTCTTTTCCCTCCCAAACCCAACCCTAATGGCCGAACCCTAAACCTTCCCCACTCCTATATAAACCCCTCATTCCTTCTTCATTTTCACACAACACAACCCTTTCTTTTTACCCTTGGCCGAATACACACCTCTCTCCCTCTCCTCCATTCTTCTTCTTCTTCTCCTTCTTTCCCTCTTCTTTGTCTCGGGGACGAGCAAACATTTTAAGTTTGGTGTGGTAAAAAGCATTACTTTTTGTTTTTCCATAACCATTAATGGCACCTAAGACTAGAGAAACCTCAAGAAAGAGGAAAGGGAAGGCAATTGCTTCCACCTCTGAGTCATGGGAGATGGAGAGATTCATCTCAAAGGTCCATCAAGACCACTTCTATGAAGTTGTGGCCAAGAAGAAAGTGATCCCTACGGTTCTTTTCAAGCTAAAAAAGAATGAGTATCCGAAGATCCGACTTGAGATCCAAAGAAGAGGATGAGAAGTTCTCACCAACCCCGTTCAACAAGTTGGGATCCTAATGGTTCAAGAGTTCTATGCAAACGCATGGATCACTAGGAACTATGATCAAAGTGTGAACCCGAATCCAAAGCATTGGCTTACCATGGTTCAGGGGAAATACTTATATTTCAGTCCGGAAAATGTAAGGCTGGCGTTCAACTTGCCAATAATGGAAGAAAACGCACGCCCCTACACTAGAAGGGTCAACTTTGATCAAAGGTTGGACCAAGTCCTCATGGACATATGTGTAGAAGGAGCTCAATGGAAGGTTGACTCAAGAGGCAAGCCGGTTCAATTGAGAAGACTGGACCTTAAGCCTGTAGCTAGAGGATGGTTAGAGTTTATTCAACACTCAATCATTCCTACTAGCAACCGGTCTGAAGTTACTGTAGCCCGGGCCATCATGATCTATAGTATCATGATTGGGGAGGAAGTGGAGGTTCATGAGATTATACCTCAAGAACTCTACAAGGTGGCTGACAAGTCCTCCACTTTGGCAAGGTTAGCCTTTTCTCACCTTATTTGCCATCTATGCAATTCGGATGGGATTGACATAGAGGGAGACATTCTCATTGATGAGGATAAGCCCATCACTAAGAAAAGAATAGAGCAAACAAGAGATTATGGACCTCAACAAGAGCATGAGGAAATTCCTCACCATGAAATCCCTGAGATACCCCAGGGGATGCACTTTCCTCCACAAAACTATTGGGAGCAAATCAACACCTCCCTAGGAGAATTAAGTTCCAACATGGGACAACTAAGGGTGGAACACCAAGAGCACTCCATCATCCTTCATGAGATTAGAGAAGATCAAAGAGCTATGAGGGAGGAGCAACAAAGACAAGGAAGAGACATAGAGGAGCTCAAGAGCACCATTGGTTCTTCAAGAAGAGGAAGACGCCACCCTCACTAAGGTGGACCCGTTCCTTAATCTCCTTCTTCTTATTTTCCTGTTTTTCGGTTTTTGAGCCTTATGTTTTATTTATGTTTGTGTCTTTACTATATGATCATTAGTGTTTAAATGTCTATGTCTTAAAGCTATGAATGTCCTATGAATCCATCACCTCTCTTAAATGAAAACTATTTTAATTACAAAAGAACAAGAAGTACATGGTTTTGAATTCATCCTTAAAACTAGTTTAATTATTTTGATATGGTGACAATACTTTTTGTTTTCTGAATGAATGCTTGAACAGTGCATATGTCTTTTGAAATTGTGGTTTATGAATGTTAAATATGTTGGCTCTTTAAAGAATGATGAAAAAGGAGAAATGTTATTTGATAATCTGAAAAATCATAAAATTGTTTCTTGAAGCAAGAAAAAGCAGTGAATACAAAAGCTTGCAGAAAAAAAAGAGAAAAGAAAAATGGCAAAAAAAAAGAGAGAAAGAGAAAAAAAAGAAAAAGCAAGATCAAAAAGCCAATAGCCCTTAAAACCAAAAGGCAAGGGTAATAAAAAGGATCCAAGGCTTTGAGCATCAGTGGATAGGAGGGCCTAAAGGAATAAAATCCTGGCCTAAGTGGCTAAACCAAGCTGTCCCTAACCATGTGCTTGTGGCGTGAAGGTGTCAAGTGAAAACTTGAGACTGAGCGGTTAAAGTCAAGGTCCAAAGCAAAAAAAAAGAGTGTGCTTAAGAACCCTGGACACCTCTAATTGGGGACTTTAGCAAAGCTGAGTCACAATCTGAAAAGGTTCACCCTGTTATGTGTCTGTGGCATTTATGTATCTGGTGGTAATACTGGAAAACAAAGTGCTTAGGGCCACGGCCAAGACTCATAAAGTAGCTGTGTTCAAGAATCAACATACTGAACTAGGAGAATCAATAACACTATCTAAATTCTAAGTTCCTATAGATGCCAATCATTCTGAACCTCAATGGATAAAGTGAGATGCCAAAACTATTCAAGAGGCAAAAAGCTACTAGTCCCGCTCATCTGATTGGAGCTAAGTTTCATTAATATTTTGGAATTTATAGTATATTCTCTTCTTTTTATCCTCTTTGATTTTCAGTTGCTTGGGGACAAGCAAAAATTTAAGTTTGGTGTTGTGATGAGCGGATAATTTATACACTTTTTGGCATTATTTTTACATAGTTTTTAGTATGATTTAATTAGTTTTCAGTATATTTTTATTAGTTTTTAAATAAAAATCACATTTCTGGACTTTACTATGAGTTTGTGTGTTTTTCTGTGATTTCAGGTATTTGCTGGCCGAAATTGAGGGACTTGAGGAAAAATCAGATTCAGAGGTTGAAGAAGGACTGCAGATGCTGTTGGATTCTGACCTCCCTGCACTCAAAGTGGATTTTCTGGAGCTACATAACTCCAAATGACGCTCTCTCAATTGCGTTGGAAAGTAGACATCCAGGGCTTTCCAGAAATATATAATAGTCCATACTTTAACCGAGTTTAGATGACGCAAACTGGCGTTCAACGCCAGCTCCCTGCCCTATTCTGGAGTCAAACGCCAGAAACAGGTTGCAAAGTGGAGTTAAACGCCAGAAACAGGTTATAAACTGGTGTTTAACTCCAAGAAAAACCTCTCCACGTGAAAGCTTCAATGCTCAGCCCAAGCACACACCAAGTGGGCCCCGGAAGTGGATTTCTGTATCATTTACTTATCTCTGTAACCCTAGTAACTAGTTTAGCATAAATAGGACTTTTTACTATTGTATTTAGATCTTTTGGATTATCTTTTGATCCTTTGATCACGTTTAAGGGGCTGGCCTCTCGGCCATGCCTGGACCTTGTTCTTATGTATTTTCAATGGTAGAGTTTCTACACACCATAGATTAAGGTGTGGAGCTCTGCTGTTCCTCATGAATTAATGCAAAGTACTATTGTTTTTCTATTCAATTCAAGCCTATCTCTTATCTAAGATATACACTTGTTCTTCAACCCGAGGAAGGTGATGATCCGTGACACTCATCATCATTCTCACCTATGAACGCGTGCCTGACAACCACTTCCGTTCTACTTGCAATAGCTTAAGTGCATATCTCTTAGCCTCCTGGTTCATGACGCATGGTTGCCTCACCTGACAACCGAGCCTTCCATTCCATGAGATCAGAGTCTTCGTGGTATAGGCTAGAATTATTGGCGGCCATTCTTGAGATCCGAAAAGTCTAAACCTTGTCTATGGTATTCCGAGTAGGATCTGGGAAGGGATGGCTGTGACGAGCTTCAAACTCGCGAGTGCTGGGCGTAGTGACAGACGCAAAAGGATAACTGAATCCTATTCCAGTATGATCGAGAACCGACAGATGAATAGCCGTGCGGTGACAGTGCATTTTGGACCATTTTTACTGAGAGGACGGGATGTAGCCATTGACAAAAGTGATGCCCTGCATAAGCTTGCCATGGAAGGGAGTAGGAATGATTGGATGAAGACAGCAGGAAAGCAGAGGTTCAGGAGGAACGAAAGCATCTCTATACGCTTATGTGAAATTCTCAGCAATGAATTACATAAGTATCTCTATCCTAGTTTATATTTTATTTATATTTTTATTATCAATTCACCATAACCATTTGAATCCGCTTGACTGAGATTTACAAGGTGACCATAGCTTGCTTCAAGCCGACAATCTCCGTGGGATCGACCCTTACTCACGTAAGGTTTATTACTTGGACGACCCAGTGCACTTGCTGGTTAGTTGTGCGAAGTTGTGACAAAGTGTGATTCACGTTTGAGAGCACCAAGTCTTTGGCGCCATTGTTGATGATCGCAATTTCGTGCACCACTTCTCTTATTGGTTTTCACCTAACTACTTTAACTTTCTAACTCACAGCATGGTTACTATTTTTCCTAATTAACTTGAATTCCACTTATAATATATTTTGGATTGTGATTTTTAATCTCAGACTTTTAACTCGAATTCAATCCAAAATGTACATATATTTACCTCATTTCATGCTTCTATTACTCTTTTGTCTTTATGCTTACATTGACAAAAATCCTACTTTCCTACTTGTTTTCCTGTTTTAGTTCTTCAATTATATCCTATTACTTCTGCTTTTCAGGATGTCTGATCCCCAAAGGAAAGGAAAAGGCAAGGCAACTACAGGCAAACGAAAAAGAGAAGAATCTTCTACCTCTATCTTGGATCTCCTTCACGACGATTCCTGGCAGGAAAAGAACTTTACCCCGCAGGAAAAGGCCGACCAACTCCTCACTGCCACAGATCCAGTCAAGTTTGCAAACAGATACTGTGAACTTAAGTATCCAGTGTTTGCCACTGCCCAGAACCTCTACCTGGAAAGAACTCTTAAAATTCCAGAAGAACTCACCCAGTACACTTCCGAACAGATAAAACAAAGAGGTTGGTTCTTCATGAAACGGAACCTGACAGAGGTCAATGCCTCCTGAGTCAGAGAATTTTACTGTAACTATTTCAAGACCTCCCTGGATGCAGTGCACCTCAGAGGAAAATAGATTTTAGTCACTGAGGAAGCTATTGAGGACATCCTCCGGCTTTAGCCTAAGTCAGATCAGCCTGACGGTTTCCAAAAGGCTGAAGAAGATATGAGATACATGAGATTTGACTGGGATGCAGTCAAGCAGAGAATAGCCCTTGATCCTACTGCCCCTTGGGTCATGGGAAAGAATATAGTGATGCCTAAGGGAATCAAGCTGATATATTTGAATGATGAGGCTCGGCTTTGGCACCAGATTCTGAGTAACTACGTGATGCCGAGCACTCATGAGATAGAGCTGCCCGCTACTATGATCACCCTCATCTGGTGTGTGATGGAGGGTAAGGACCTGTATCTCCCACGCTTTATCAGGTATTATATGGCCAGGGTCCATGTCAGAGGCACTCTCCCTTTCCCTTATCTGATCACCCAGCTAGGCCGCCGAGCTGACGTGCCTTGGGAGCTTGCTGATGAGAAGCCAACTGCTGCAGACTGCAAGAAAATCATCCCTCACAGCAGGAAGTTTCTGGCATTAGGGTACCGACCCCCTTTTCTCACTGCCTCGGGTGAGGTAGCCACATCTTCAGATGCCCCTTCTGCATCCACTGCTGCACCAACCCCATCCACTGCACCTCCGCCTGCTACTGAGCCCATTTATCATCTGGTGCACCGCCTATTCGCATGTTGGGATCGCATGGAGCGTCGCAACAAGTGACGCTATGAGCACCTCAAGTTAATTATCCCATCCGGTAGCGACATCCCCTCTGAGCCTGACACCGCTTCTGAGCCTTCTGATGCGGAGGTGGATGATCATGAGGAAGAGGCACATGCCCAGGCAGAGCAGGAAGGACCTGAGCAGGCTGCACCACACTATGAGGAGCCACACCAGATCCAGGCCACAAATCCGGAGATTCCTATACAGACAGAGCCTCCGCTTTAGCAGGCAGCTCCTCCTACACTTACAAAGACTGCAGATCCTCAGCCTACCACAGAGTCACTAGCAGCCAATTCTTCCAGAGATGACACTTCTCACACCCAACCTGAGTGAGCATCAAGGACGATGCTATTATTTAAGTGTGGGGAGGTCGCCATCTCTGGCGTACTTTATTTTGGTGAACCACTTTTCAGACTCTTTTATCCTATTTTGCTTATTTTTCTGTATTTTTATTTATTTTTATTTTTATCTTTCAGTACTTGCACACTTTTTTTTTGCTGTATTTTTACTGTATTTCTTCATTTTGCACTTTAGTTTATATATTAGATATTTAGTTTAGTCTAGTTGCAATTTTAGTTATTAAGTTGTGATATAGAACATATAAATTAATTAGTTTAGTTTACCCTTTTTAGCATACGATAACTTGGATTAATTGAAAATAAAAGAGTAAACTAAAGACTTTAGTATAACAGAATCACAACAATCCACACAATGTATATATATAGCAATAAATGATTGGTTAATTTAAACAACATTTTTCAAGGAAAAACACTAAGATTTTAAGGGGCCACCCTAAGATTCACATTGAGAATAATAGGAACTTTGATTTCTACTTGCATGACTGATAAACTCCGATTTTGTAGTTTATCTTGTACTTAATTTGGGAGATTTTATCACCTTTTCTCACATTTATTCAATGAAATAGCATGGTTTTGTAATTCTCCCTCGATTTGTACTTAAATGTGAAAACATGCTTTTTAGGCTCTAAAATTGGTGATTTTAATTCACTTTAATTATATTCGATGCCTTGATGTGTTTTTTTGAGTGAATTCAAGTTCATAAGGCAAGTATTAGATGGAAGAAGTGAGGAGAAAAGCATACAAAGTGGGAGAACTCATGAAGAAATGAAGGAACCGTAAAGCTGTGAAGCCTGACCTCCTGACACTTAATCGACCATAACTTGAGCTACAGAGGTCCAAATGAGGCAGTTCTAGTTGTGTTGGAAAGCTAACATCCGGATCTTTGAAATGATATAAAATTTGCCATATGTTTCTTTATGTACAGGGGCGCGCACGCGTCATGTACGCGTGCGCGCTGATTGAGCACGTGGTCCACTAAAGTGAAATCGCCCCCATCGATTTTTGAAGCACTTTGGGCCCAACCCAACTCATTTCTAATGCTATTTCATGCAGAATTCAAGCTTGGACAAAGGGGGGAGCAATTATTTGGTAGTATAGCATCATGTAGGTTAGTTTCTAGAGAGAGAAGCTCCCTCTTCTCTCTAGAATTAGGTTAGGTTAATCTCCATCTTAGATCTAGGTTTAATTACATGTTTTCATCTTGTTTCTTTTATGATTTCTCACTTCTACTCTTTCATTCTCATGATTTGTAATGTTAATTTCTCTTTTATGTTCATGGATGCTCTTGTTGGATTTGATTTACTTTTAATGCAATTAAATGTTTGATGTTTCTTTATTGTTGATTTGAGTTGTTGATCTTATTTCCTTACAATTGGTAGTTGGTAGATTTATTATTCTTGCACTTTTACCATGCTTTCCATTTGTACCCACCAAGTGTTTGACAAAATGCTTGGTTGGACTTTAGAGTAGATTTTGAGCATTCTTGGCTTGGAAAGAGTAATTAGGCAATCTTGAGTCATAAAAACCCAACTCATGTTGGTGATCTAGAGTTGTTAGCTAATATTGTTTCCATTGACGCTAATCTTTTGCTAATTTAATTAGTAAGTTGATTAGGACTTTTGGATTGAGATTAGCTAATCTTGTTAGACTTTCTCTCATGGAAGATACCCTATATCTTCTTCCAATGTTGGAGATGACGTAATAAGATAAATTCTTGTTTATATTTGTGACATGATTAATTAGTCTTGTTTGACATTCTCCCTATGTGAAGATGACATGATACCTTCTTTCGTTTGTTGGAGTTGACTAGATAAGATGAATTAATCATTGTATGACTAGGATAGAAAGCCTATGATCTCAACCCTTGCCATGAATGTCTCTCTTTTTATTTCTTACTTTCTCTTATTTACTTGTCTTCTTTAAATACTTGCATGATTTACTTTTCTTGTCATTTATTTTCCGCCTCTTATAACCAAAAACCCCTTTACCCCTTTATAGTCAATAATCATTCACTTCATTGCAATTCTTCGTGAGACGACCCGGAGTCTAAATACTCCGGTTAATTTCATTGGGGTTTGTTACTTGTGACAACTCAAATTTAATTTGATTTGTGGATTGACTATTGGTTTGGACTATACTAACAACGGAATTATTTTGTGGAATTCCGAACTGGTATAAATCCTTGCGTCAAATTAATGGTGCCGTTGCCAAGGAATTGCAATGGTGTTACATTATTGGCTATTGTGAATATGTGAATATGTTTGCCTTTTGCTTATTTCTTAGTTTTTGTTAGCCTTAGGACTTGTTGCTTATTTTTGTAGCTTTTATTTTTATTTGCTATTATGAATTCTCACCACTTTGGCTATGAGTTTGGTTCAAATTATGTTGTAGAAAATGGGAGCTACAATGAGGATGTGCATCAAGGATGGAACAATCAAAGATGGGAGGAGCCTCAAGGGATTGATCAACCTTATTGGCAACAACAACCTCCGGATTCTTATGGGTATAATCCTAATCCTAATGCATATCAATCTAATGGATGTGGTGACCCTTATTGTGATTGTCAACAACCACCACCACATGCCTATGAACCACCCCCTCAACATGACTTTGAACCACCTTACTCACAAGCCCCCTACCACCAAACATCTCATTATGACCCTAATCCTTATCCACCATATCAACCACCTTATGAACCATATGAACCACACATGGAACCACCACAATTCCAACACAACTACTCTCAAGAACCACCTCAATATACACCAACTCCATACCCTTACCAAGATGAACCACCTTCTAATTATGAAATTTCCCTCCCAAATAATGGACCTTCTCTTCCACCGTCACCTCCCGATGAAGCCCCCACGCAGGAATTGAGAGATCTTGAATCTCATATCTTAAGGCGACACGAGGAGGATGAAAATAAGTTTAAAGAGCTAGAAGCCAAGATGGCTATCCTAGTAGAAGCCGTTAGCAATATGGCCTCCTCCCGACTAAGCCTAAGCAACCAAGGCACTCTCATTGACGAATGTGGAGAAGAAATCAAGGAGCATAGTGAGAGAGTGAGTTTAGAGCTTCAAGATGAAGAAGAGGAGTTGAAGAAAGAATTGCCACTAGGGGAGGAAGATGAGACAATTGAGCTGGAAGGTGTGGTTGAAGACCTAGGAGATGTTGGAAGTCCATGGGAATGTGTCATTATAGAGCCCTCTTTCAAGAAGCTTGATATTGATGTTGAGGAGGGTGTACAACCTCCAAGGCATATCATGGTGTAAAACTTTGAAGAGGTTGATCAAGAGATGGATTTAATCATTGAGGAGTTCCTATCTACAATTGAATCATCTCCCATTAGGCTTGAAATTGAGATCAAAGAAGAAGATGCACAACCTCCCATGCCTTTGGTAAGCAATGAAGAAGAGATTGAATTGGAAGAGAGCTACCAAGAGGAAGAGGTTGAATTTGAAGAAGCTTGTGAAGAGGTGGAGGTAGTCAAAGAAGAGCACAAGGGAGTGGAACTTGCAAGATCATTAGGACCACCCCTTCCTAAGTCACCATCCAATACAACATTCAAGTAGGTAAAATTCTTATCCCTAAGCTTTAATTTCTCACTTGAATATAGTTTGCTTGAGACGGATGGGCAACTTAGAGCTCTTTGTGGAGTCAAGAGTAGGAGAAAGTTGTGTAGTGGTTGGACACATCACTCTAAGTTCATGATGGTTGCATGCTCAAAGTTGAAAAGCAATGGTTAGTGTATAACCAAATTGCATGGGTCTAGGAGAATGTTTGGGTGCTTAATTGAGAATTCTAAGGTTACGCCACCCAATTGGAATCATGATGATCAATTTGAAGATGGGTGTCAAAATAAAGTGTGGGATCTCGGATCGCACAAGGAGAATCAAATTTGGGAGCTCATGGTTTGTGAAGAACTCCATCAAAGCTTGAAGATATTAAAATTGAAGAATGGAGCTTATTGGAGACTCAAGCATTGGTGGATGTTCAAGGATAAATTCAAGCACAAGCCACCTTAAGAGGAGCTCTCCATAAGTCCAACTTAAGGACAATAAACAAAAGTGCTAGGTGGGAGACACCCCACCATGGTAATATCTTTTCATTTTCTTTTTTGTAAATATTGTTAGCATTAGTTTAAATTCATATTTAGAGTAGTTTGTTGAGTTTACTTGGTAGTTTGATATGTTAAATAAGGTCTCATGGTGTTTTGGTAGTTGTTTGGAGGTTTGGAATGCTTGGATTGGTGCAAGAACAAGGAAAAATTTTGAAAAACAAAGCACCAACCGTGCGTGCGCGCACATGGCGCGTACGCACGCCTCAAGCATTTTCATCCATCCACGCGGACGCGCCATGTACGCGGATGCGTGGATGCAAAAATTTATCCCTCCATACATTGACCCGAGAGTTGCGCCTACACTGCACCAGCACCATGCC
The DNA here is from genome assembly GCF_003086295.3 of Arachis hypogaea. Classification (NCBI taxonomy): domain Eukaryota; kingdom Viridiplantae; phylum Streptophyta; class Magnoliopsida; order Fabales; family Fabaceae; genus Arachis; species Arachis hypogaea. Next base: position 31,932,104 of record NC_092049.1, read on the forward strand.
TGAGGCACAAAACCACCCACGCGTGCGCGCACCTGGCGCGTACGCGTCCTTCGGCCAAACTGCGCATCGGCGCATGGGCATGCATGACACGTCCGCGCCGAGCAAAAAAAAAAAGAGGTTTTTTTCTCATCTTCCATTTTCTTTTGTCCATTGCATTTGCATACCTTTCATTCATTTCATTTTAATTTTGTTTTTATAGCTTGTTCATGTTTTCTTTTCTAAGTTTGTTGTTTTAATAATGGTGTTGGATTCTTATATTCAATTGTTGAGAATTTCTTAGTTAATCTTGGTGCCTTGTGACTTGTTTGGCATTAATTGTAATATTTTCTCTACACACAAGATTAGTGCTTTAGTCCTTCCTAACTCATGATCCCTTGTTTTTATACCTCATCATCATTGAGCTAGGATGGGACCAAATGCTCTCATGCTTATCATTAATCTTGTTTGTGTCAATTATTGATTAAGCTTGATGCAACATGCTCTTCATGTTATTCACATATGCTTTAATTTTCCTCTTGCATCAAGTATTAGTTGATATGCCCCTTGCCTATATTGCTCTCTCACTTACATGCGTAGCTAACATGTAGTGAGAACCCTACTTTTACTTGGCATTTGCCCTCGCCCATGTTATGCTTACTTTGATATCTTTGATGTAGGCTTAATTATCTTTCTTTTTCTTTCCTTTTAGGTTGGCCACCAAGAAGGAAAGGATTGGAAAGGCTTCAAAATGGGGCAACAAACAAGTTCACCCGCACAACCCTTTGAAGGAGCTCATCAATTATAGCAACCCGTCCACCTTGCTCTTCTTTGCATGCACCGAGGACGCTGCAAATTTCTAAGTGTGGGGAGGTCGTTCGACCGATCTCCATGGGTAACAATTTCTTTCTTTCAACACCAATTATTGATTTTCTTTCCTAGTTAGTTGTTGCATTGCATGATAGGTTGCATGTTAGTTAGAATTTGTACATATTTTACCATTTCTTTTTATGTTAGGACTACTTGGTTAGGGTGATGATTTCTTTTCCAAGAAAAATTATTTTTAGGGCACCCTACCAATTTGAAAATTTTTTTTATGACAAACTTGCTTGAAGAATGTATTTTGGAACATGGTTTTTGAGCTAAGAACACAAGCATGTGAGTTTTGAGCTCAATTGTGTGGTTACATCATATAACCACTTATTCCCATTCTTGTGTGTATTATTCTCTCTCTATGATTGTAATCTTTGATTTGTTTGATTCTTTATGTCCATTATTCCATCTATACATGCATTTATATGATTGAGGCCATCATTTCATTTAGCTCACTTACCCAAATAGCCTACCTTTCATCAACCATTGTTAGCCAAAACCTTTTGTTCTTAATTATAGCACATCACTACCCCTAAGTGAAAAACAATAAATGTCCTTAATTTGGATCTTTGATTATCTTAGGCTAGTGAGGGTGTGTATCATTTGGGTATGGGAAACTTGGGACATTGGTTGAGGTAAAAGTGTAATTTTTATTTTTATTGAAAATTTTGGAAAATAGGGTACATACTCATGTATTAATTGTGTTTAAACCATATGCATTGATACTCTTGTATATGCTTTATTACAAAAAAAAATTTTACAAAATAAAGGGAAAAAATATATATAAAAAAAGAAAAAATATATATAGAAAAAAAGAAATATAGAAAAAGAAATAAAAAGGGGACAAAAATGTCCCAAAGTAAAGTTCAATAAAAATCAATGCATATGGGATGTGAACTAAAAAGAGTGCATGAGTATGTGAAAAAGTGAGAATCATGGGTAGCTAGGTATTGTATTAGAATTATATAGGTTGTTATATGTGTTTGGTGAGAGCTTAGGCTAATCAAAGATACAAATTTCAAGCTAACTTGACCATATTCATCCTACCTTTACCCTAGTCCCATTACAACCTATGAATAAGTCCTCATGATGAATGTATGCATGCATTGAATAATTATTGATTGTTAGATAAAAAACAAATCTTGGAAAGCATGAGTAGAAGAGAATTGAGTGAATCGACCCTATACACCTGAGCGACTAGAGCGGATACACGTCCGGTGAGGGTTCGATGCTCAATTTCTTGTTCCCAGCTTTCATGAGCATTCGACTCGCAAGTCTATTTGAACTTTATTTTGATATTTGAATTGGTAGGATTCATGAATCATCATATGATCTTAGCCCTACTTGTTCATATATGTGTTCTTGGGGATTGATTTACTTTTGACCAAGTAGGTAGAATCATTTTGCATTTAGTTGCATTCATATAGATAGGTGCATATAGTTTATTTGCATTGAATAAATGTTCATACCCCTTTTCTTGTCCTTCTTTATTCTTAGCATGAGGACATGCTTGGTTTAAGTGTGGGGAGATTTGATAAACCCCGATTTTGTGGTTTATCTTGTGCTTAATTTGGGAGATTTTATCACCTTTTCTCACATTTATTCAATGAAATAGCATGGTTTTGTAATTCTCTCTCGATTTATACTTAAATATGAAAACATGCTTTTTAGGCCCAAAAATTGGTGATTTTAATTCACTTTAATCCTATTCGATGCCTTTATGTGTTTGTTGAGTGAATTTAGGTTCATAAGGCAAGCATTGGATGGAAGAAGTGAGGAGAAAAGCATGCAAAGTGGGAGAACTCATGAAGAAATGAAGGAACCGTAAAGCTGTCAAGCCTAACCTCCTGGCACTCAATCGACCATAACTTGAGCTACAGAGGTCCAAATGAGGCAGTTCCAATTGCGTTGGAAAGCTAACATCCGGGGCTTCGAAATGATATAAAATTTGTCATATGTTGCTTCACGTACAGGGGCGTGCACGCGCCATGTATGCGTGCGCACCGATTGAGCACGTGGTCCACTAAAGTGAAATCACCCCCAACGATTTCTGAAGCACTTTGGGCCCAACCCAACTCATTTCTAATGCTATTTCATGCAGAATTCAAGCTTGGGCAAAGGGGGGGAACAATTGTTTGGTAGTATAGCATCATGTAGGTTAGTTTCTAGAGAGAGAAGCTCCCTCTTCTCTCTAGAATTAGGTTAGGTTAATCTCCATCTTAGATCTAGGTTTAATTACATGTTTTCATCTTGTTTCTTTTATGATTTCTCACTTCTACTCTTTCATTCTCATGATTTGTAATGATTTCTCTTTTATGTTCATGGATGCTCTTGTTGGATTTGATTTATTTTTAATGCAATTAAATGTTTGATGTTTCTTTATTGTTGATTTGAGTTGTTGATCTTGTTTTCTTACAATTGGTAGTTGGTAGATTTATTATTCTTGCACTTTTACCATGCTTTCCATTTTTACCCACCAAGTATTTGACAAAATGCTTGGTTGGACTTTAGAGTAAATTTTGAGCATTCTTGGCTTGGAAAGAGTAATTAGGCAATCTTGAGTCATAAAAACCCAACTCATGTTGGTGATCTAGAGTTGTTAGCTAATATTGTTTCCATTGACGCTAATCTTTTGCTAATTTAATTAGTAAGTTGATTAGGACTTTTGGATTGAGATTAGCTAATCTTGTTAGACTTTCTCTAATGGAAGATAACCTGTATCTTCTTCCAATGTTGGAGATGACGTAATAAGATAAATTCTTGTTTATGTGACATGATTAATTAGTCTTGTTTGACATTCTCCCTATGTAAAGATGACATGATACCTTCTTCCATTTGTTGGAGTTGACTAGATAAGATGAATTAATCATTGTATGACTAGGATAGAAAGCCTATGATCTCAACCCTTGCCATGAATGTCTCTCTTTTTATTACTTACTTTCTCTTATTTACTTGTCTTCTTTAAATACTTGCATGATTTACTTTTCTTGTCATTTATTTTCCCCCTCTTATAACCAAAAACCCCCTTACCCCTTTATAGCCAATAATCATTCACTTCATTGCAATTCTTCGTGAGACGACTCGAAATCTAAATACTCCGGTTAATTTCATTGGGGTTTGTTACTTGTGACAACTCAAATTTAATTTGATTTGAGGATTGACTATTGGTTTGGACTATACTAACAACGGAATTATTTTGTGGAATTCCGAACCGGTATAAATCCTTGCGTCAATGACATACATGACTGATATATGATTTTTGAGCTAGAGAACATACAGCCTGTGAGTTTTTTAGCTTATTTATATGGTTACATTATTTAACCATAATTATTTCATTCTTGTGTGTTCGCGCTTCTTTTTATTTTGGTGATCTTTACTTTGTTTTAATCTATATGTCCAGTATAGAATATAGATACATACCAAGAGATAATTGAGGCCATCATTTGAATTTTTCCTCACTTATCCCAAATAAGCTTACCTTTTACATCACCCTTGTTAGTCCCCTTGAGATTTTTAATCCTCTCTTGTTCTATAACCACACTACTAGCCTTAAGCAGAAAAACAAATTAAAAATTCCAAGTTGAATCCTTGGTTAGCTTAAGATATAGATTGTGTATTCACTAAGTGTGGGGAAACACTGGAACATGGGTTAATAGGAAAGGATTAACTCAATAAAGTAATAAGGATTTTGGGAGCATGCTCATGTAAAACAAATTTAAAATACCATGTTCATTGATATATGTTCTGTTTATGTTTCAAAAAAATTCCTTTTTGTTACCTAAGTAAATAAGGGGACAAAATTACCCCAATGATAAGTTTAGTAAAGAAATCAATGCACATGAGATAAGAATCAAAATTAAAAATTGGTACATGAGTATGTATTAAGAAAGAGAAAAATTGGGAACCCCAGGGAAGTTATAAATTATATAGAATATGTATATGTTAGGTGAGACCTTAGACTAATTAAGGATTCAACTTATAGCTCACTTAGCCTTATATATACCCCTACCCTTACCTTGACCCCATTACAACCTTTAAAAGACCTCGTGATCTTTGTATGTCTATATTCAATATTTGTTGATTGGATAGATGAAGAACAAAGTTTTAAAAAGCAAGAATAGAAAAGAATAGAGTGATTAACCCCAAACACTGAGCGACTAGAGAGTAAACACAAATCCAGTGAGGGTTCAATAGCTCATCACCATATATCTCCGTTTAATTATTTAACTGTCTTGCAAGCTTATGAAATATCTTGACCCAACTCAATTGTGACAGTGCTTTAACATGATTTAGGTTTGGCTATACATATATGATTCCTTGAAAACATGAATCAAATTAACCACATGTAAGCTCTATATATATAGGTGGATAATAATTAAAATTGCATGATTCATGTAGGTAGTTTGCATCTAGAATAGATTGCATTGCATGAGATTCCACCATTCTAACTTTACTCTTTCACTTGGATTTAGCAGGAGGACATGCTATTGTTTAAGTGTGGAGAGGTTGATAAACCCATATTTTATGATGTATTTTGTGCTTTACTTAAGTGATTTGTTCAACCCTTCACCCACTTATTCATGTAAATTGCATGGTTTTACTTTTCCTTCCTTATTTTATGATATATGTGAAAAACATGTCTCCTATGCTTTAAAAATATTAATTTTAATTACCCTTTATTACCATTCGATGTCGTGATTTATGTGTTAAGTATTTTCAGATCTCATAGGGCAGGAATGGCTTAAGGGACAAAAAGGAAACATACAAAATTGGAAGGAAAGCACAAAAATGGAGTTTTGAAGGAAAACGCAGAGACGCGAACGCATGGACGACGCGAACGCGTGTCTAGCGCAAAAATGCAGCGACATGAACGCGTGGATGACGCGGACGTGCGCCTTGAGCAGAACGCAGTTGACGCGTACACGTGACAAGAAAAACTCCCAAATGACGCGAACGCGTGACCCACGCGGATGCGTGACAGACGCCACGTACAAGAATCTGCAAAAAACGCCCCCAGCGATTTCTGGACCCTTTTTCGGCCCAAATCCAAGCCAGAAACACAGAATATAAGCCAGAGAATGAAGGAATCAAGGGATATACGTAGATGCAACTGAATAATTCATAATATTAGGTTTTAGATGTAGTTTTTAGAGAGAGAGGTTCTCTCCTCTCTCTTAGAATTAGGATTAGGATTAGAATTTATATTAGGATTGGGATTTCATCTTCTTTAATCACAGGTTCAATGTTCTTTTTATTTATTTTATTTTATGAGAATTTAGTTTATGAACTCTTTATGTTTAGATTGATTTTCTATTATTAATGTAATTGAGGTATTTCAGAATTATGATTTTTATTTAGCCTTTTATATTCTTGGCTCTAATTGATTAATTGGAGACTCTTGAGTTATCAAACTCATCGTGATTGATAATTGTTATTTTTGCTAATTGATTTGAATTCCAATAACTCTAGTTTTTCCTCAGGAATTGACTAGGACCTGAGGATCAAATTGATTAGTCCACTTGACCTTCCTTTGTTTAGCAAGGTTAACTAAGTGGGATTAAAACCCAATTCTCATCACCGTTGATAAGGGTAACTAAGACAGGACTTCTAATTCTCGTATCTTGCCAAGACTTTACCTTATAATTATTAATTTATTTTTCTTGTCATTTAATTTACTTGTTCCTTATTTCAAAATCCAAAAATATACATCTTCCATAACCAATAATAAATCATACCTCCCTGCAATTCCTTGAGAAGACGACCCGAGGTTTAAATACTTCGGTTTATTATTTTTATTGGGTTTGCTTAAGTGACAACCAAAACTTTTGTACGAAAGGATTCTCTGTTGGTTTAGAAACTATACTTACAACGCGATTATATTTGTGAAATTCTTTACTGATAGAAAATCCAGTTCGTCAATGTCCTAATTACATGGAGTCGCGACCATGTGTTTACGACATTGTTCTTTACCTTAGCATTGATTATCACTTATATTTTCCTCCTCCCGGTTCTAGCTATTTGATTTCATGCCCCTTTCTTTTCTCCCTTTGCAGGATGGCCACCAGGAAGGGTACAGAGAAAGCCTCTAATAAGCCACCGGCGAGGAGAGGAACAAAAAGAGCACTGGCTGTGGAACTATCCTCAACATCAGTCAAGCCATCCACAAGGCAGGTCAAAAGGATCATCAAGGTCAATAAAACTGAGAACACCTTTTCAGCAAGGGACACTGCGTGGTTCACTAACCGCTACTGTGAGCACCAAGGCCATGATTCCGCAGGATGATCAGTATGTCTCCAACAAAAAGTACATCAGACCCCCAGCAGCCACTACCAGCCGGACTGCAAACCCGGCCGAAGATATTCCTTCTCCTTCCACATCACAAGCACCTTCAACAAATCAGCTGCTCCTTCAGATACTTCAGAGGTTGGACCAGATAGACTGGCAGGCAAAGCAAATGTAGCACCGTAACAAGCGCTGATTTACATCCCTCAAGGAGCTGATCATTGGCAACCACCCACCTGAGGAAGAACCAGACACTCCGGACTCCACCTTACCTACCAGCACCGGGAGCCATGACGACCCCGACTGTGGAGATGCTGTTACCAGCCCCCCTTTGTTCCCGACTGATGGCACCAAGGACGGTGCCAAGCTTTAAGTGTGGGGAGGTCGGTCAGTACCTGACTCCCAGAGGTAATTACTTTTTCTTAACACCAATAGGTTATTATTTTTTTTCTTTTGTTAGATAGGATAGATTGCATAATAATAAGTGTTTGCATGTATGTTCTACTCGGTTGAAAAATAATAAGTTTCTTTTCAAGACCCTTTTTTGAAAATTTCACTAATTCAAATTAAAATTCTATGTTAAACTTGTATGAAGATTGTAACTTGGAACTCTGGTTTAGAGCTAGAACACACAACCCATTGAGATTTTGAGCCTAACTGTATGGTTACATGATTTAACCATTTTTTTTATTCTTGTGTATTTTTTCTCCTCTATGATTGCAATCTATAGTTTGTTCTGTTCTATATGTCCCTTGTTTAATGTATTCATGCATATGTATGATTGAGGCCATCATTTGTTATTAGCTCACTATCCTAAATGGCCTACCATTTTAATTACCTTTGTTCGCCACTTTGAGCCTTCTCTATCCCCTTTTATTCTTTATGTTACCACATCACTAGCCTTAAGCGGAAAAACAATGAACTACCCCAATTGAATCTTTGGCTGGCTTAAGATAGGGATTGTGTGTCAAATTAAGTGTGGAAAACTATGGGAACTCTGGTTAATTGATGAATATTAAGAATTTGAATTTAGGAGAATGTGTATTGCTTAATTGATGAATATTAAGAATTTGAATGCTACTCATGTGAAATTATGAAAACCAAATACATTGATGTTGTAATGCTTTCAACATAAAAAAATACAAAAGGAAAAAAATCCAAATTTAGGAGAATGAAAGCACCCCAATATTAAGTTCAATAAAAAGATCAATGCATATGAGATAAAATAGAAGAACATTTAAATACATGAGTAGGTGAAAAGCACAAAAAGCGAGACTATGGGTAGTTAGGCATGATTTTAGAAGCACAGGGAATGTATGTGCATTAGGTGACAACTTAGGTTAATAAATGATTCAATTCTTAGCTCACTTGGCCATACATGTATCCTCACCCTTACCTAAGCCCCATTACAACTTTGAAAAAGACCTCATGATGTTTGCATGTGTGCACTAAATATTTGTTGATTGGTTAGATGAAGAACAAATTTTAGAACGCATGAATAGAGGAGACTAGAGTGGATTACCCTATACACTTGAGTGATTAGAGTGCGTATACACTTCCAGTGAGAGTTCAATGCTTGACTCTATGTTCCCAGCTCTCAGGAGCTATCCTCTCACAAGTTTACTTATCCTTTATTATGTGATTTGAGTTAGTGAAATCTGAATTTTATTTGTCTTAGAGAACTTGTTAATTTCCTTAACCAAGTAGGTATAGACATTTCATTATATAGTTGCATTCATATGTATAGTTACATTGCATTGCATGAGTCCTGTTGTCCCTATTCATTCTTTCTATCTCCTTGAGCTTAGCATGAGGACATGCTAAGGTTTAAGTATGGGGAGATTGATAATCCACTATTTTGTGGTTTATCTTGTGCTAATTTGAGTGATTTTTATCAACTCTTTACTCACTTATTCATATGATTTGCATGATTTTACAATTCCTTCCCAATTTTGTTCTACAATTGAAAAATTGCTTCCTAAGCCTTTAAATTTTGTATTTTAATTCCCCTTTTATACCATTCGATGTCGTAATATGTGCGTTAAGTGATTTCAGGCTTTATAGGGCATGAATGGCTTAGAGGATGGAAAGGAAGCTTGCGAAAATAGAAGGAACACAAGAGACCAAGGAGCTGACTAACGAGGAACGACGCGTGCGCGTACCTGACGCATGCGCGTGATTTGGAGCTTTCCATGGCAACGCCTGCGCGTACCTAACACGTACGCGTGAAAAGCGAAGTTGCAAAGCGACGCATGCACGTGACTGACGCGTACACGTGACATGCGCTACCTGCATAAATCGCAGAAAATGCTGGGAGCGATTTTAGGCTGAGTTTGGACCAAGTTTTCGGCCCAGAAACGCAGCCTAAAGCCAGGGGACATTCAGACAACTCAGACAACTTTCATTCACATAATTTTAGGTTTTAGATGTAGTTTTCTAGAAAGGGAGGCTCTCTTCTCTCTCTAGGTTTTAGGATTTCTCTTAGTTTTAGGTTTATTTCTTCTCAATTCCAGGTTCAATGTTCCTTTAATTTAGTTTCTCTTCTACTTTTATTTATTCTAGCATTCTAGTTTATTTATTTTCCCAATTTGGTTTATGAACTCCATGTTAGATTTGATTTCTTTATTCAATGCAATTTGAGGTATTTCATATTTATGATTTTAATTTAGCTTTTTACATTCTTAGCTTGAATTGAGTAATTGGACACACTTGAGTTATCAAACTCCTTTGTTGATTGATAATTGACAGTTGCTGGTTGATTTGGATCTCTCTAAAGCTAGTCTTTCCTTAGGAGTTAACTAGGACTTGAGGAATCAAATTGATTAGTCCACTTGACTTTCCTTTATTTAGTAAGGGTTAACTAAGTGGGAGCATTGAACAATTCTCATCACAATTGATAAAGATAACTAGGATAGGACGTCCAGTTCTCATACCTTGCCAAGAGTTTTTCTTAATTATTAATTTACTTTCTTGCAATTTACATTCCTTGTTCAACTTTCAAAAACCCAAAAAGATACAATCTCATAACCAATTATAAGTAACACACTTCCCTGCAATTCCTTGAGAGACGACCCGAGGTTTAAATACTTCGGTTTATTATTTTTATTGGGTTTGCTTAAGTGACAACCAAACTTTTGTACGAAAGGATTCTTTGTTGGTTTAGAAACTATACTTACAACGTGATTACTTTTGTGAATTCTTTACTAGCAGAAATCCGTTCGTCAAACTGCCCAAAGCAAACCCCTCCAGAGTGTTCAAAAATTTTTTTAAGTTCCTGGTTCCTATTTTAAAATTTCTGCATGATCAAAGTAAAACAACAGAAAATAGTAGAAATTCAATAAAAATCGAACAAATAATATAATCAACACAACGGAAAAATAACTAAGGATACAAAATCATTGTGTTGCCTCCCGACAAGTGCTTCTTTTACGTCACTAGCTTGATGGTCAGTTCTGCTAATTAAGTAGATGAGCGGACCTCTCCAAGATAGTGCTTCAACCTCTGGCCATTCACTGTAAATTTTCTGTCAGAATTCTCTTCTTGTATTTCCACATGACCATATGGTGAAGCTCTGGTAACCAAAAACGGTCCTAACCACCAGGATTTCAGCTTCCTGGGAAAGAGTCTGAGCCTTAAATTATACAGAAGCACTCTCTGTCCTGGCTCAAAGACTCTGATGGCAATCTTTTTGTCATGCAATAACTTGGTTTTCTCCTTATAGAGCTTGGCATTCTCATAGGCTGAATATCTGAATTCATCAAGCTCATTCAACTGAATCATTCTCTTAATTCCTGTAGCTTCTGAATCAAGATTCAGATACCTGATTGCCCAGTAAGCTTTATGCTCCAGCTCCACAGGCAAGTGACAGGCTTTGCCATAGTTCAACTGATAAGGGGACATGCCAATAGGAGTCTTATAAGCTGTCCGGTATGCCCAGAGAGCATCATCAAGCTTCCTAGACTAGTCCTTTCTTGAAATACTGACTGTCTTCTCTAGAATCCTCTTAAGTTCCCTGTTGGAAACTTCAACCTGTCCACTTGTCTGAGGGTGATAAGGGATTGCTACTTTATGACGGACTCTATATCTCTGCAGAAGTGAGTCCAACTGCCTGTTACAGTAATGACTTCCACCATCACTAATGAGTGTCCTTGGGACACCAAACCGGCTAAAAATATATCTCTGAAGAAAGCTCATCACCACTTTGGCATCATTGGTGGGTAGAGCCACAGCTTCTACCCACTTGGACACATAATCAACTGCCACTAGAATATAGGTGTTTGAATGTAAGGGTGGGAAAGGTCCCATGAAATCAATACCCCACACATCAACAACTCAACTTCAAGAATCCCCTGCTATGGCATTTCATGGTTGGCAGGGAGATTTATGGCTCTTTCACATCTATCACAGTGTTTCACAAATTCTCGTGAGTCCCTGAAGAGAGTTGGCCAGTAAAACCTGCTCTGAAGGACTTTTGTAGCTGTCCTTTCACCACCAAAGTGGCCTCCATAATCATAACTATGACAGTGCCAAAGAATTTGTTGTGTTTCTTCATCTGGAACACATCTCCGGATTATGCCATCTGAACATCTTTTAAAAAGGTACGGTTCCTCCCAAATGTAGTACTTTGCATCAGTCAATAGCTTCTTTACTTGTTGCATACTGTACTCCTTTGGAATAAAATTCATGGCCTTGTAATTTGCAATGTCTGGAAACCATGGAGCCTGCTGAATGAGGAACAATTGCTCATCCGAAAATGTCTCGGTCACAGCTGTGGGTGGTTGTACTCCTTTTTCAGGCTCTATTCTAGAAAGATGGTCGGCTACTTAGTTTTCTGACCCTTTCCTGTCCTTTATTTCAATGTCAAACTCCTGGAGGAGCAACACCCATCTGATTAATCTCGGTTTAGAGTCCTGTTTGGTTAGAAGGTACTTCAAAGTAGCATGATCAGTATAAACAATAACCTTAGAACCAATTAGATAGGACCTAAATTTATCAACAGCATACACAGTAGCTAATAGTTCTTTTTCTGTAGTTGTGTAATTCTTTTGAGCATCATTTAGCACACGGCTAACATAGTAAATGACATGTACAAACTTGCCATGCCTCTGTCCTAAAACAGCTCCTATAGCAAAATCACTAGCATCACACATCAATTCAAATGGTAAATCCCAGTCAGAGGAAGCTATAATAGGAGCAGAGGTAAGGTTTGCTTTCAGAGTTTCAAAAGCATGCAGGCATTCAGCATCAAACACAAAAGGAACATCAACAACCAATAGGTTGCTTAGTGGCTTAGCAATTTTTGAAAAATCCTGCATGACCCAAGAAACTCCTTACTGCCTTAACATTAGCTGGTGGTGGTAATTTTTCAATTACCTCCACCTTTGCTCTATCAACCTCAATCCCTTTACTTGAAATCTGATGTCCAAGAATAATACCATCTGTAACCATAAAATGACATTTTTCCCAATTTAAAATAAGGTTTGATTCTTGACACCGTTTCAAGACCAGAGATAAATGCTTTAGGCATGATTCAAAAGAATTACCAAAAATAGAAAAGTCATCCATAAATACCTCAATAAACTTTTCAACCATATTAGAAAAAATTGAAAGCATACACCTCTGAAAAGTTGCTAGAGCATTACAAAGTTCAAATGGCATTCTCCTATAAGCAAATACTCTAAAAGGGCATGTGAATGCTGTCTTCTCTTGATCTTGAGGGTCCACTAAAATTTGATTATATCCAGAATATCCATCTAGAAAACAATAAAAAGCATGACCAGCTAACCTTTCAAGCATCTGATCAATGAAAGGCAGGGGGAAGTGATCCTTTCTTGTAGCAGTATTGAGCCTCCTATAGTCTATGCACATTCTCCATTCTGTGACTGTTCTTGTAGGAATAAGCTCATTCTTTTCATTCTTGACCATTGTCATCCCTCCCTTCTTGGGAACTACCTGCACAGGACTTACCCAAGGACTATCAGAAATCTATTAATATATAATAGTTAACTAGCCAAATAGTAAATCTACACACTATTTAACACTGTTAAATGGTTTCTGAGAGAGTGACAGGTGTCTCCCAAACTTTTTCTTTCTTTTGTGTTTCGCTCCTTAACCTTTTCTTTCTTTCGTGTTTCGCTCTTCAGAAAAAAGCCAAAACCTTTTTACCTGGTGGAAGGTTATCAGAGAAGATTTTTGTCCAATGGGTTGAAGAAAGTTAATCCGGCAGTAATCCCAAAACCACCATTTAGGAAAAAAAACGAAAATGCTAGCTTCTGATTGGATGATTAGAGTAAACAATGGATTGAAAACTCATTGTCCCTCAGGTAATGAAGTAGAACTCTTTTCTGCAGCAATTTGAGCGCGATCTTTTCCTTTCAAATTAGGATTTGAACACCAAATTTTGAGAGCAATTTTTTCATTTGAAATCAGAGTTCAAAATGACATCCTCAAGCACCTCTACCACACCGAAGATGCTCCTCAAGGTCTTTTCACTCACAATTTTTATTTCAGTTTAGCTTTTGAGGGATTTATTATTAGCATTATTAATATTCTTTTTGTGGGTTCAGATATGATGGAGATGAGGGCAGAAATCGTGGCGATGCTGAAGTCGCTGTCACTGCACCCCTGGCGGCATTCCTTCATACCCCGTTGGATGTGCAGGAGTTGAAGGCAAACAAGGAAGAATTGCGAGTAGAAAAGTTAAAGGACAAAGGAAGACTGGAAATGGAAGACTGGAAAAGGCGTTAGTTGAAGAAGAGGGCAAAGGGAAAGGTCTGCGAGTTTGACGGTGTTATAGTTGGTTGGTATGCATGTTGAGGTTGGTGAACGAATCTTTCTGTGGGAGAGGAGGCTGAGACCCTGCAGCAGCAGCGGCGGGTTTTGCCTTAGGAGTCGTGTTTAACCGAAGCACGACGCTGTGTTTGCTTTTGATTTTACCTGCTTAGTGTTTTGGTGGAATAACTGCTGCATTTTCAAACTTTGGTTCGGGTTGTGGATCTCTTGGTAATGTGAAGGCCGATGAGGTTTTCAAAGACACCGTTGCTATTGTTGCTTGAGCTTTGAGAAGTTCTTCATCGCTTAAGGTCTCTAAAGATGGTTAGTTTTGGGTAACTTAATCACTTTATAGAGTTTCAATTTTTCTTTTTTATTTGTGAATAATGTCTGATTTCAACAGATATGATGAGGAGGAAATATTCTTTGATGAATCTATTTTAGAAATGTAAAACGAAAGCAATTGGAGTCGAAGGCATTGGATGTAAGTCTTTCTGCTACCTTCTAATTGTTTTATTGATTTATTTTTATTCATTTAGATTAAATTTGAATACTAGCAACAAGTGTGGTTTGAATAATTCTGTAGTTTACTATTGGTTAATTAAAATTAATTAATTAAGTATACTATCTATACTGACCCCTAATGTTCCATTGGGGAATTGTTCATAGAAGACAGTAGAGCCTGGTAGGAAGTTTTGATCCTTGAAGGCTTTTCTAAATTCATGAATAGCTTTTTCTTCTGCATCACTAAATGCTTCTACGGATTTCATGTATGCCACACAATTTTCTGAAACCTTCCTTACATATTCAGAACCATCCAATGTTTTAAGCTTTGACCCTCTAATCAGTTTCTCAAATGGACCTAATTGATCATAACACACCAGTCAGATCAATTAATTCACTTCATTATTCAATTGGTCTAAGAACAAATTAAAATTATATAATGGAAAATAAGGCAGAAGAACAGCATGCATCTAATGAAAACAAGGCAGTATTGGAGATGATGATTTAGGGAGATTCCTGTTACCCCTGCTTTAAAAGATAGTTTGACTATAAGGCTTTTTCAGATTCTGAATGTGGCCAACCCCTGCATTGAGTTCTAACTTCAGTTGAAGAAAGATTCCATCCAACTGTAAAAATTAATGCCAGCTTCTTTTCTGAATTATGCTTGTACTTGGCTACTTGTATCATAATATGTTGTAACAGATGTTGTATCAAGAGCATCAAGCTTCTTATGTTCCCTAATTTCCATCATTTTTTTCTTTTGGTGTCTCATTCAATATATACAGAAAGAAAACCATCATAATAACCTGAACTCTGCATTATATTCACACAGATCCTTAACCATCTGTGCTATATTTGTTCACATATCATAGTAACAAAACAAAGAAATTCTACATTTTCACCATTCATTTTATTAATACACTAGAAGCTGGTGAGTGATAGATTGAATGTGCTCCTAAGGTAATTTTTCTGCTACATCTTCGGCAACCGAATTTCCATTTTTTGTGTGATGTAATCCATTATAAATTAATTTCCCCTGCTTTTATTTTATAAATTGTTCTAAAATCTTAAGCTAAGCAAATGAATTCAATCATATAAAAGTAACAATGCAGCAATATTCTTTAATCTAAAAAAGTGTTATTATGCTTGCTCTTTTATTATTACTTTCTATAATTTAGCATTCTATCTAAACACATGATAATTAGTTTAATTACTTGCTCTTCTTTCAATTTATACTCACCAAATAAAGGAATGCAAGGAAAATTTTATAAATGAAGTTCATCAGAATTTGAAGGTTAGTTTATTTGCTTTTGTATTAATAAGTATTTTTTAAGGGGATAGGTTATATTGGTTAGTGGTTACTTTAGGTAGAGAGGGCTGATGTGTTAGTGTAATTTGAACTTATTATTCTTATTATAGTAGATATTATAATTATGCATTTGGCCTTTCTTTTATTAATTAATATGTTTCTTTGCTAATCTATTCGGATTTAATTTTTTTGTTTTGTTGATAAGGTTCTTGCTAATTTGCTTTTTTTTTCTATTGATATTTGATATAGTGAAGTTTTGCTTAAGGAGTTTATTGCAAAACATGTTAATGATAAGAAATGATATTTTGGCTCTCCAAAAATGATCTCTGTTTGATAGAAAGTACCAAATATGGTGTTTTTTGTTTTAGAATTTATTTGTGGAGTTTAATTTCTTTGCTTTTGCAGTGCAAAGATTATTATTATTATTATTATTATTATTATTATTATTATTATTCATTTTTAAACCTGTCTTTAGGATTTGACTTAGAAAGAAGGAAAAGAAAGGATAGAACAATACTATGAAGAAGAACTAATAGGATTACCATGTCGGCTTCCCTGTGATGAAAAGCTCCTGCCTGCTTAAGTGTTTTCTCCTAACTAATGAAAAAGGATAATCTAACATTGGTACATGGCTTATCCCTTTAGATTTTAATAATATATTTTTGTATTTATATAAGGATGTCTCATCTCTTTTGTTTCTCTTTCTGATAAAATCTTTTTCTATAAAAGAAAATAATAATTATTTACTGTTTTGTATGTGTGCTATGCAGATTACAAATCTTTTGGATTGCACTTCATGGTCAGGGGATGGACCAAGGCTAATGTATGCTTTTACTCAAGGTGCTCTGCAAGTAGGACCAGTTGGTGGATTTGAGTTTTAGTCATCTGATATATCTTTGCCATAATGATTTAATTTATGTCCTATTAAAATAGAAATTCTCATTATAATGGTTTTTTATGTAAATGAAGCTTATTGAAGGAGGATGTGAAGGTCCAATCCACACGGTAACTCACCTTTCTTTATATTTATTTTAGACTAACTATGAATTGTGCATTTGTTCACTCCGTGCTTACATCTTTGATTGATGATGTCTTTTACTACAGATTTTTAGTGTTCAGCTACCACATGTTGGAGACAGTAGGTTCTTCTATGGCATCCCCTCATTGAGTTTTCAGAAATATCTCAGGAACTGAAGATAATATACATGTATGAGGTTTCATGATTTCTCAACCACTCCTAATTTGATTTTATTTGATTTGCTGTGCCTCAACTTTGTTATGAACATACCTATTAAGAGAGTCTCATTGCTATTATCATTATCTCCCCTTTGGCAAAGGATGATACGGAGTTGGGGTAAGGTTCAAATAGCAACTGTGCCAATTTTCTATTTGTGTGTGTGTTTATTCTTTATCTTTTCTATCACTATTATTAGTATTTTTTATTTGTGTTCATTTGAAGGGTAAATTGAGTGTTATGTTATTTTATTTGAAAATAATTGACAAAAATTAATACCTTAGAAATTATGTTAATGGATGGTGGTTGATATTGACAGAATTTTTTTGTATATTTGAATTATGGGTCAGATACATCACCGTGTGTTTAAATTGTTAACTGCCCTAATAGTTTCTCATAACTCTTTAAGTTTGCAGCACCTTTAAATTAGTTTTGGACTTTTGCAGGATAAAGTTACTAGACTTTTTTTGTTTATATTTTTAGATATCTAAAAACAACACCTTCTCATGTATTTTAATTTTTATTTTATCATAGCATAAATTTCACTTTAAACAAGTAGGGTGTTTTTTTCCTCCAGAGTTGTTGAAGGCGAAGTGCTTGATGAATGGCGAAGTTTCATTGATTCTTGAGCACGAGTATGAGCAGCTTCAACAAACTTATGATGATCCCATGAATCAAGTTTCTCAGTGAGTGAAATCCTTTATCTTGCTAATGTGTGGGTTCATTTGAGTATAATGTTTGGGAGACAGATCTCGAGCATTTGAAAATTGAAACTCAAAATGCATTTGGGTCATATGGTATATTTATGGATTTTCTTTTTCTTTTTATAGTTCAGGTATAGATATTCTTACTATGTGTTGCTATGGTTTCAATTTTCATCTAATCAGCTCTTCTATTAAACGAGATTTGAAGGTATTTATTGTAACCAGAAACTAGCCATTAAATTCTCAAGCGTGAGCATGTAAATTCAGATTTGCAGAGAGTTCTACATCATGAGGTTTGCTCTATTAAATTTGTTCATTCTGATAATCTAAAATCTATATACTATTAAATTTGCTCTATTAAATTTGTACATCATGAGGTTTGCTCTATTAAATTTGCTCTATTTCCTACTCCTGTTTAACAATTTCCTGAATTTGAATTCTCAATTCTCATGTGTTCCTTTTAATTTGTTATTTTTGAGATCTTTGTATCTATACATTTGGAATGATTTAGTTTTTAAACTTATACATACTAGGGTTGTGTGGGAACTTAATGATGATCTAGAAAAGACTTCAATTTTGTTTGAGCAAGCAATTCAGGCTACCTTCGGGATAGGTATAAATTTTGATTAATAGTAAATTAGGATATAAAATAACTCAAGTAGGTTTCATGCATTATTATTATTATTATTACTATCATGTCATCATTGTTTGAATGTATAATGAAAATGGACATAAAGTTTGCTGGCAAGGGATGGGTGAGTAGTAATTAGATAATTTAGAGGTTGCAACTCCGTGATAGTTTGTGGTTAGGGTCTTAATATCATGGAAGGTGGCTATTTGTTGTATGAATAATTTGTTTAGATATTCGATGTAACAGTCTTTTGTTGGTTATTTTAGTTTATGTTATTTTTCTATATCAGTTCATCTTTGGGGATATACATTGTAAAACTTATCTTGCTCATGGTCTTTTGGCTTTGATGAGTTGAACTTATTAGAAAAAAAATGAAAAATAATTTGATAGCATATTTTGTGTTCAAGTTTTCATATTATGAAGCTATTTAATTGCTTGCTATATGTTTGTGTTTATGGTTAATGTCATGGGTGCTATATTGAACACATTAACAAAATAATAATATTGTAAAGTATATTTTGAGTCTTTTGATAAATGTAATAAGTTGGTGCCCCCTTTTGGTTTAACCCTCCTGATCTTAAACATTGAACATCTGATGTTGTGATTGACCTACAATTATAAAATTTGTTCTAAACATTTTGTTTTTAAATAGCTTACCATATTTGTCTTCTATTAACTATATTGCTTATTTTTTTTACTTTTATGTCTTATGTCATTTTTTAAACATGGAGGATATGATTATTTGATTGACTTGCAACTAAAATTTTAGGTCTCTAATTATTTGTAGGAAAAACAGAAGCCAAAGATATAGAAAAGGATTGACAAATGTGTAAAAGAAAAACAGATGTCGAAATTTGCTTCTTTGTGTTTGCTTATAAGACTCTGATTGGAACTATGTTAGCATAATTGTCCAAAATTTAACTGGCAGTTTTCTTCTATGCCTCAACATCAATAAACTTTGTATTTTTTATGCTAGAGTAATATATTTTGTGATAGAGTTTTACATCTTCTATTGAATATGCAGGGCTAAAGAAGCAAAAAGATTTTGAAACAAAGAATGAAAATTGATGAGGAGAAGCTTTGGAACCTGGTGCGCAGAAATCGTGACGGTTCATTCCTTGGTAACGGCGCTAAAAACTTAATACGCACGTTCATAATCTTAGTTCTTTGTCACAACTTCGCACAACTAACCAGCAAGTGCACTGGGTCGTCCAAGTAATAAACCTTACGTGAGTAAGGGTCGATCCCACGGAGATTGTCAGCTTCAAGCAAGCTATGGTCATCTTGCAAATCTCAGTCAGGCAGATTCATATGGTTATGGATATTTGATAATTAAAATATAATTAAAATATAAATAAAACGTAAATTAAAGATAGAGATACTTATGTAATTCATTGGTGAGAGTTTCAGATAAGCGTATGAAGATGCTTGTTCCTCCTGAACCTCTGCTTTCCTATTGTCTTCATCCAATCATTCATACTCCTTTCTATGGCAAGTTGTATGTTAGGCGTCACCGTTGTCAATGGCTACATCCTGTCCTCTCAGTGAAAATGGTCCAATGCGCTGTCACTGCATGGCTAATCATCTGTCGGTTCTCGATCATACTCGAATAGGATCCATTGATCCTTTTGCGTCTGTCACTACGCCCAGCACTCGCAAGTTTGAAGCTCGTCGCAGCCATCCCTTCCCAGATCCTACTCGGAATACCACAGACAAGGTTTAGACTTTCCGGATCTCAAGAATGGACGTCCATGGATTCTAACTTATACCACGAAGACTCTGATTAAGGAATCCCAGAGATATTCATTCAATCTAAGGTAGAACGGAAGTGGTTGTCAGGCACGCGTTCATAGGTTGGGAATGATGATGACTGTCATGATCATCACATTCATATTGAAGTGCGAATGAATATCTTAGAATCGGAATAAGCTTGAATTGAATAGAAAAATGATAGTACTTTGTATTAATTCATGAGGAACAGCAGAGCTCCACACCTTAATCTATGGTGTGTAGAAACTCTACCGTTAAAAATACATAAGTGATAATGGAGTTCATTGGTCTCGGCCCCAGAGGGGAACCAGAGTAACCAAGACTAAAATGATCCGGAGATGTAAATACAATAGTAAAAAGTCCTACCTATACTAAACTAGTTACTAGGGTTTACAGAAATGAGTAAGTGATGTAGAAATCCACTTCCGGGGCCCACTTGGTGTGTGCTTGGGCCGAGCATTGAGCTTTACACGTGTAGAGACTTCTCTTGGAGTTGAACGCCAGTTTATAACCTGTTTCTGACGTTTAACTCCACTTTGCAACCTGTTTCTGGTGTTTAACTCCAGAATGCAACATGGAACTGGCGTTGAACGCCAGTTTGCGTCATCTAAACTCGGGCAAAGTATGAACTATTATATATTGCTGGAAAGCCCTAGATGTCTACTTTTCAACGCAATTGAGAGCGCGCCATTTGGAGTTCTGTAGCTCTAGAAAATTCACTTTGAGTGAAGGGAGGTCAGAATCCAGCAGCATCTGCAGTCCTTCTTCAACCACTGAATCTGATTTTTGCTCAAGTCCCTCAATTTCAGCCAGAAAATTCCTGAAATCACAGAAAAACACACAAACTCATAGTAAAGTCCAGAAATATAATTTTTTATTAAAAACTAAAAAAAATATACTAAAAACTAACTAAATCATACTAAAAACTATGTAAAAATAATGCCAAAAAGCGTATAAATTATCCGCTCATCACAACACCAAACTTAAATTGTTGCTTGTCTCCAAGCAACTGAAAATCAAATAGGATAAAAAGAAGAGAATATACTATAAATTACAAAATATCAATGTAACTTAGCTCCAATCAGATGAGCGGGACTTGTAGCTTTTTGCCTCTTTAATAGTTTTGGCATCTCACTTTATCCATTGAAGTTCAGAATGATTGGCATCTATAGGAACTCAGAGTTCAGATAGTGTTATTGATTCTCCTAGTTCAGTATGTTGATTCTTGAACACAGCTACTTTTTGAGTCTTGGCCGTGGCCCTAAGCACTTTGTTTTCCAGTATTACCACCGGATACATAAATGCCACAGACACATAACTGGGTGAACCTTTTCAGATTATGACTCAGCTTTGCTAAAGTCCCCAATTAGAGGTGTCCAGGGTTCTTAAGCACACTCTTTTTTTGCTTTGGACCTTGACTTTAACCACTCAGTCTCAAGTTTTCACCTGACACCTTCACGCCACAAGCACATGGTTAGGGACAGCTTGGTTTAGCCGCTTAGGCCAGGATTTTATTCCTTTAGGCCCTCCTATCCACTGATGCTCAAAGCCTTGGATCCTTTTTATTTACCCTTGCCTTTTGGTTTAAAGAGCTTTTGGCTTTTTGCTCTTGCCTTTTGGTTTAAAGAGCTTTTGGCTTTTTCTGCTTGCTTTTTCTTTTTCTTTTTCTTTTTTTTTGCCATTTTTCTTTTCTCTTTTTTTCTTTTTTTTTCTACAAGCTTTTGTATTCACTACTTTTTCTTGCTTCAAGAATCATTTTTATGATTTTTCAGATTATCAAATAACATGTCTCCTTTTTCATCATTCTTTCAAGAGCCAACATATTTAACATTCATAAACCACAATATCTAAAGACATATGCACTGTTCAAGTATTCATTCAGAAAACAAAAAGTATTGTCACTACATCAAAATAATTAAACTAGTTTCAAGGATGAATTCGAAACCCTGTACTTCTTGTTCTTTTGTTTTTAGAACATTTTTCATTTAAGAGAGGTGATGGATTCATAGGACATTCATAGCCTTAAGACATAGACACTTAAACACTAGTGATCATGTAATAAGACACAAACATAAATAAACATAAAGCATAATAAATGAAAAACAGTAAAATAAATAGACAAGGAGATTAAGGAATGAGTCCACCTTAGTGAGGGTGGCGTCTTCCTCTTCTTGAAGAACCAATGGTGCTTTTGAGCTCCTCTATGTCTCTTCCTTGCCTTTGTTGCTCCTCTCTCATAGCTCTTTGATCTTCTCTTATTTCATGAAGGATGATGGAGTGCTCTTGATGCTCCACCCTTAGTTGTCCCATGTTGGAACTTAATTCTCCTAGGGAGGTGTTGATTTGCTCCCAATAGTTTTGTGGTGGAAGGTGCATCCCCTGAGGCATCTCAGGGATTTCATGATGAGAAATTTCCTCATGCTCTTGTTGAGGTCCATGATCTCTTTTTTGCTCCATCTTTTTCTTAGTGATGGGCTTGTCCTCTTCAATGAGGATGTCTCTGGCCTTAGGTGCCATAGATGGTTATGGAAAAACAAAAAGCAATGCTTTTACCACACCAAACTTAGAAGGTTTGCTCGTCCTCGAGCAAAAGAAGAAAGAAGTGAGTAGAAGAAGAAAAAAATGGAGGAGATGGAGGTGTGTGAATGGTTCGGTCAAGGGGGTTTTAGGTGGTTATGATGTGTGAAAAGGAAGGAGTGATGGTTTGAATTTAAGTGGGTGGGTGTAGGTGGGTTGTATGATGGTTTTGGAGGAGTAATGGAGGTGATTGGTGGAGGTTAATTGAGGAAGAATGTTATGAAAAGGTGTGAAGATGAGAGAAGAAGTGGTAGGGATCCTGTGGGGTCCACAGATCCAGTGGGGCCAAGGACTTAACATCCCTGCTCCAATTAGACGTGTAAAACGCCCTTGCTGTGCAATCCTGGCATTTAACGCCAGACTGCTGCTTGTTTTTGGCATTAAACGCCCAAATGTAGCCTGTTTCTGGCGTTAAACGCCAGCTTGGTGCTTGTTTCTGGCGTTAAACGCCAGATAGATGCTTGTTTCTGGCGTTTAAACGCCAGACTGCTCTCCTCCAGGGTGTGCTATTTTCAATGCTATTTTTCATTCTGTTTTTGATTTTTCAGTAGTTTTTGTGACTCCACATGATCATCAACCTACTAAAACACAAAATAATAAAAGGAAAATAAAATAGATATAATTAAATAACATTGGGTTGCCTCCCAATAAGCACTTCTTTAATGTCAATAGCTTGACAGTGAGCTCTCCTGGAGCCTCACAGATGTTCAGAGCATTGTTGGAACCTCCAAACACCAAACTTAGAGTTTGGTTGTGGCCTCCCAACACCAAACTTAAAGTTTGACTGTGGGGGCTTTGGTTGACTCTTCAGTGAGAGAAGCTTTTCATGCTTCCTCTCCATGGTTACAGAAGGAGATCCTTGAGTCTTAAACACAAGGTTGTCCTTATTCAGTTGAAGGACTAACTCTCCTCTGTCCACATCAATCACAGCTCTTGCTGTGGTTAGGAAGGGTCTTCCAAGGATGATGGATTCATCCTCTTCCTTTCCAGTGTCTAGGATTATGAAATCAGCAGGGATGTAAAGGCCTTCAACCTTTACTAACACGTCCTCTACTTGTCCATAAGCCTGTTTTCTTGAGTTGTCTGCCACCTCTAATGAGATTCTGGCAGCTTGCACCTCAAAGATTCCAAGTTTCTCCATTACAGAGAATGGCATTAAGTTTATTCCTGACCCCAGGTCACACAGAGCCTTCTCAAAGGTCATGGTGCCTATGGTACAAGGTATTAAGAATTTGCCAGGATCCTGTTTCTTTTGAGGTAATTTCTGCCTATCCAATGCATTCAGTTCATTGGTGAGCAAGGGAGGTTCATCTTCCCAAGTCTCATTACTAAATAATTTGGCATTCAGCTTCATAATTGCACCAAGGTACTTAGCAACTTGCTCTTCAGTAATTTTTTCATCCTCTTCAGAGGGCGAATACTCATCAGAGCTCATGAAGGGCAGAAAGAGGTTCAATGGAATCTCTATGATCTCTAATTGAGTCTCAGATTCCTCGAAGGGAAACTCCTTATTGGTCACTGGACGTCCCAGGAGGTCTTCCTCACTAGGATTCACGTCCTTCTCCTCCCTTGTAGGTTCGGCCATGATGGTTAAATCAATGGCCTTGCACTCTCTCTTTGGATTTTCTTCTGTATTGCTTGGGAGAGTACTAGGAGGAGTTTCAGTGACTCTTTTACTCAGCTGGCCCACTTGTGCCTCCAAATTTCTAATGGAGGACCTTGTTTCATTCATGAAACTTACAGTGGCCTGGTGCACGAAATTGTGACCTCTGGTAATGGCTCCAAAAACTTGGTGCTCTAATCTTAATTCATAATTTGTCACAACTTCGATACAACTAACCAGCAAGTGCACTGGGTCGTCCAAGTAATAAACCTTACGTGAGTAAGGGTCGATCCCACGGAGATTGTTGGTATGAAGCAAGCTATGGTCACCTTGTAAATCTCAGTCAGACGGATAATAATTGATTATGGAATTTTCGAAAATAATACTAATTAAATAGAAACTAAGGATAGAAATACTTATGTAAATCATTGGTGAGAATTTCAGATAAGCGTATGGAGATGCTTTCGTCCCTCTGAACCTCTGTTTTCCCGCTATCTTCATCCAATCAGTCTTACTCCTTTCCATGGCAAGCTTTATGCAAGGGCATCACCGTTGTCAGTGGCTACAATCCCCTCCTCTTGTGAAAATAGTTCAAATGCTCTGTCACGGCACGGCTAATCATCTGAGGTTCCCGATCATACTGGAATAGGATTTACTATCCTTTTGCGTCTGTCACTACGCCCAGCACTCGCGAGTTTGAAGTACGTCACAATCATTCAATCATTGAATCCTACTCGGAATACCACAGACAAGGTTTAGACTTTTCGGATTCTCTTGAATGCCGCCATCATTCTAGCTTACACCACGAAGATTCTGATTAAGAGATCTAAGAGATA
Organism: Arachis hypogaea; assembly: GCF_003086295.3. Lineage (NCBI taxonomy): Eukaryota > Viridiplantae > Streptophyta > Magnoliopsida > Fabales > Fabaceae > Arachis > Arachis hypogaea. The sequence continues at coordinate 31,957,174 of NC_092049.1, forward strand.
CTCATTCAATCTAATGTAGAACAGAAGTGGTTGTCAGGCACGCGTTCATAAGGAATGATGATGATTGTCACGTTCATCACATTCAGGTTGGAGTGCGAATGAATATCTTAGAAGTGAAATAAGATGAATTGAATAGAAAGACAGTAGTACTTTGCATTAATCTTTGAGGAACAGCAGAGCTCCACACCTTAATCTATGGAGTGTAGAAACTCTACCGTTAAAAATACATAAGTGAAAGGTCCAGGCATGGCCGAGATGGCCAGCCTCCAAAACGTGATCTAAGATCGCATACAACTGATCAAAGATATCTAATACAATAGTAAAAAGTCCTATTTATAATAAACTACTACTAGGGTTTACAGAAGTAAGTAATTGATGCATAAATCCACTTCTGGGGCCCACTTGGTGTGTGCTTGGGCTGAGCTTGAATGTTACACGTGCAGAGGCTCTTTCTGGAGTTGAACGCCAGGTTGTAACGTATTTCTGGCGTTCAACTCTGGTTTGTGACTTGTTTCTGGCGTTTAACTCTAGACAGCAGCATAGAACTGGCGTTCAACGCCCTTTTACATCATCTAAAATCGGCCAAAGTATGGACTATTATACAATGCTGAAAAGCTCTGGATGTCTACTTTCCAACGCAATTGGAAGCCCGCCATTTTGAGTTCTGTAGCTCCAGAAAATCCACTTTGAGTGCAGGGAGGTCAGAATCCAACAGCATCAGCAGTCCTTCTTCAACCTCTGAATCTGATTTTTTCTCAAGTCCCTCAATTTCAGCCAGAAAATACCTGAAATCATAGAAAAACACACAAACTCATAGTAAAGTCCAGAAATGTGAATTTAACATAAAAACTAATGAAAACATCCCTAAAAGTAACTAGATCTTACTAAAAATATACTAAAAACAATGCCAAAAAGCATACAAATTATCCGCTCATCACAACACCAAACTTAAATTGTTGCTTGTCCCCAAGCAACTGAAAATCAAATAGGATAAAAAGAAGAGAATATACTATAAATTCCAAACTATCAATGAAACATAGCTTCAATCATATGAGCGGGACTTATAGCTTTTTGCCTCTTGAATAGTTTTGGCATCTCACTCTATCCATTGAAGTTCAGAATGATTGGCTTCTTTAGGAGCTCAGAGTTCAGATAGTATTATTGATTCTCCTAGTTCAGTATGATGATTCTTGAACACAGCTATTTTATGAGTCTTGGCCGTGGCCCTAAGCACTTTGTTTTCCAGTATTACCACCGGATACATAAATGCCACAGACACATAATTGGGTGAACCTTTTCAGATTGTGACTCAGCTTTGCTAAAGTCCCCAATTAGAGGTGTCCAGGGTTCTTAAGCACACTCTTTTTTTACTTTGGACCTTGACTTTAACCGCTCAGTCTCAAGTTTTCACTTGACACCTTCACGCCACAAGCACATGGTTAGGGACAGCTTGGTTTAGCCGCTTAGACCAGGATTTTATTCCTTTAGGCCCTCCTATCCACTGATGCTCAAAGCCTTGGGATCCTTTTTATTTACCCTTGCCTTTTGGTTTTAAGGGTTATTGGCTTTTTGCTCTTGCCTCTTGGTTTTAAGAGCTTTTGGCTTTTTCTGCTTGCTTTTTATTTCTTTTTTTTTTCGCCTATTTTTTTCTTTTTTTTTTCTTTTTTTTTCGCCTACTTTTTTTTTCTGCAAGCTTTGCTCTTTGCTGATTTTTCTTGCTTCAAGAATTATTTTTATGATTTTTCAGATTATCAAATAACATGTCTCCTAGTCATCATTCTTTCAAGAGCCAACATATTTAACATTCTTAAACAACAACTTCAAAATACATATGCACTATTCAAACATACATTCAGAAAACAAGAAGCATTGTCACCACATCAATATAATTAAACTAAGTTCAAGGATAAATTCAAAACTCATGTACTTCTTGTTCTTTTGAATTAAAACATTTTTCATTTAAGAGAGGTGATGGATTCATAGGACATTCATAACTTTAAGACAAAGTTACTAACTACTAATGATCATGTAATGAAGACACAAACATAGATAAGCACTTAACATAGAAAACGAAAAACAGAGAATGTAAGAACAAGGAATGAGTCCACCTTAGTGATGGTGGCGTTTCCTTCTTGAGGAACCAATGATGTCCTTGAGCTCTTCTATGTCTCTTCCTTGTCTTTGTTGCTCCTCCCTCATTGCTTTTTGATCTTCTCTTATTTCATGAAGGATGATAGAGTGCTTTTGATGTTCCACCCTTAATTGTCCCATGTTGGAACTTAATTCTCCTAGGGAGGTATTGATTTGCTCCCAATAGTTTTGTGGAGGAAAATTCATTTGAGGCATCTCCGGGATCTCATGGTGATGAGATTCATGCGCCTCTTGAGCTCCATGAATGGGCTCTCTTGCTTGCTCCATCTTTTTCTTAGTGATGGGCTTGTCCTCTTTAATGAGGATATCTCCTTCTATGTCAATCCCAGCCGAATTGCATAGGTGGCAAATGAGGTGAGGAAAGGCTAACCTTGCCATAGTGGAGGACTTGTCAGCCACCTTGTAGAGTTCTTGAGGTATAATCTCATGAACTTCCACCTCTTCTCCAATCATGATGCTATGGATCATGATGGCCCGGTCTATAGTAACTTCAGATCGGTTGCTAGTGGGAATGATTGAGCATTGAATGAACTCCAACCATCCTCTAGCTGCAGGCTTAAGGTCCAGTCTTCTTAGTTGAACCGGTTTGCCTTTTGAGTCAATCTTCCATTGAGCTCCTTCTACACATATGTCCATGAGGACTTGGTCCAACCTTTGATCAAAGTTGACTCTCCTTATGTAGGGGCGTGCGTTCTCTTCCATGTTTGGCAAGTTGAACGCCAACCTCACATTTTCCGGACTAAAATCTAAGTATTTCCCCCGAACCATGGTGAGATAATTCTTTGGGTTCGGGTTCTTACTTTGATCATGGTTCCTAGTGATCCATACATTAGCATAGAACTCTTGAACCATTAGGATGCCGACTTGTTGGATGGGGTTTGTTAGGACTTCCCAACCTCTTCTTTGAATTTCATGTCGGATCTCCGGATACTCATTTCTTTTGAGTTTGAAAGGGACCTCGGGGATCACCTTCTTCTTGGCCACAACATCATAGAAGTGGTCTTGATGGGCTTTGGAGATGAACCTTTCCATCTCCCATGACTCAGAGGTGGAAGCTTTTGTCTTCCCTTTCCCTTTTCTAGAGGATTCTCTGGTCTTAGGTGCCATCAATGGTAATGGAAAAACAAAAAGCTTATGCTTTTACCACACCAAACTTAGAATTTTGCTCGCCCTCGAGCAAGAGAAGAAAGGATAGATGAAGAAGAAGAAGAAATGGAGGAGAGGGAGAAGGGGTTGTGTTTCGGCCAAGAAGAGAAGAGAGGGTTGTGTTGTGTGAAAATGAGGAAGAATGGAGGGTTATATATAGGGATGGGAGGGGGTGAAGGTTCGGCCATTTAGGGTGGGTTTGGGTGGGAAATTGATTTTGAATTTTGAAGGTAGGTGGAGTTTATGAGGTAGGTTTATGGGGAAGAGTGGATGGATGTGAGTGGTGAAGAGGTGACGGGGAAGAGAGATTGAGGTGATTGGTGAAGGGTTTTGGGGAAGAGTGTTTATGGGATTGTGTGAAAGATGGGTGAGAAGAAGTGAGTGGAGGTAGGTGGGGATTCTGTGGGGTCCACAGATCCTGAGGTGATCCTGTGGGGTCCACAGATCCTGAGGTGCTTAAGGATTTATAACCTTGCACCAAATTAGGCATGTAAAATGCCCTTGCACACAACTCTGGGCGTTCAGCGCCAGGTTGGTGCTTGTTCTGGGCGTTGAACGCCCATTTGTAGCCTATTTCTGGCGTTGAACGCCAGAACCATGCTTGTTCTGGGCATTCAGCGCCAACTCTCCTCCAGGGTGCATTTCTGGCGTTCAACGCCAAAACCATGCTCTGTTCTGGCGTTGAACGCCCAAAACATGCTTCTTACTGGCGTTTAAACGCCAGTAAGGTCTTCCTCCAGGGTGTGATTTTTCTTCTGCTGTTTTTGATTCCGTTTTCAATTTTTATATTTATTTTGTGACTCCACATGATCATGAACCTAATAAAACATGAAAAATAATGAAAAATATAGTTAGATAAATAAAAATTGGGTTGCCTCCCAATAAGCGCTTCTTTAATGTCAATAGCTTGACAGTGGGCTCTCATGGAGCCTCACAGATGTGCAGAGCTTTGTTGAGACCTCCCAACACCAAACTTAGAGTTTGGATATGGGGGTTTGACACCAAACTTAGAGTTTTGTTGTGGCATCCCAACACCAAACTTAGAGTTTGACTGTGGGGGCTTTGTTTGACTCTGCTTTGAGAGAAACTTTTTCTGCTTCCTCTCCATGGATGCAGAGAGAGATCCTTGAGTTGTAAACACAAGGTTGTCCTCATTCAATTGAAGGATCAATTCTCCTCTGTTCACATCAATCACAGCTCTTACTGTGGCTAGGAAAGGTCTTCCTAGGATGATGGATTCATCCTCTTCCTTTCCAGTATCCAAGACTATGAAATCAGTAGGGATGTAAAGGCCTTCAACCTTTACTAACACGTCCTCTACTTGTCCATAAGCCTGTTTTCTTGAATTTTCTGCCATCTCTAATGAGATTTTAGCAGCTTGTACCCCATAGATTCCCAGTTTCTCTATTACAGAGAGGGGCATGAGGTTTATCCCTGAACCAAGGTCACACAGAGCCTTAAAGATCATGGTGCCTATAGTACAAGGTATTATGAACTTTCTAGGATCCTGTCTCTTCTGAGGCAATGTCAGCTGATCCAGATCACTTAGTTCATTGGTGAACAAGGGAGGTTCATCTTCCCAAGTATCAATGCCAAATAATTTGGCATTTAGCTTCATGATTGCACCAAGGAACTTGGCAGCTTGCTCTTCAGTAACATCCTCATTCTCTTCAGAAGAAGAATACTCATCAGAGCTCATGAATGGCATGAGGAGGTTTAATGGAATCTCTATGGTCTCTAGATGAGCCTCAGAGTCCTTTGGTTCCTCAGAGGGAAGCTCCTTATTGATCACTGGACGTCCCAGGAGGTCTTCCTCCTTGGGATTCACGTCCTCTCCTTCCCTTACAGGTTCGGCCATGGTGCTTATGTCAATGGCCTTGCACTCTCCTTTTGGATTCTCTTCTGTATTGCTTGGGAGAGTACTAGGAGGGATTTCAGTGATCCTTTTACTCAGCTGGCCCACTTGTGCTTCCAAATTTCTAATGGAAGACCTTGTTTCATTCATGAAACTTACAATGGCCTTGGATAGATCAGAGACTAAGTTTGCTAAATTAGAGATATTTTGTTCAGAGTTCTTTGTCTGTTGCTGAGTGGATGATAGAAAAGGTTTATTATTGTTAAACCTGTTTCTTCCACCATTATTAAAGCCTTGTTGAGGCCTTTGATCCTTCCATGAGAGATTTAGATGATTTCTCCATGATGGATTATAGGTGTTTCCATATGGTTCACCCATGTAATTTACCTCTGCTATTGCAGGGTTCTCAGGATCATAAGCTTCTTCTTCATAAGAAGCCTCTTGAGTACTGTTGGATGCAGCTTGCATTCCATTCAGACTCTGAGAAATCATATTGACTTGTTGAGTCAATATTTTGTTCTGAGCCAATATGGCATTCAGAGTATCAATTTCAAGAACTCCTTTCTTCATAGGCATCCCATTACTCACAGGATTCCTCTCAGAAGTGTACTTAAACTGGTTATTAGCAACCATGTCAATGAGTTCTTGAGCTTCTGCAGGCGTTTTCTTTAGGTGAATGGATCCACCTGCAGAAGTATCCAATGACATCTTTGATAGCTCAGATAAACTATCATAGAATATATCCAGGATGGTCCATTCTGAAAGCATGTCAGAAGAACACTTTTTGGTCAGCTATTTGTATCTTTCCCAAGCTTCATAGAGGGATTCACCTTCTTTTTGTCTGAAGGTTTGAACATCAGCTCTAAGCTTGCTCAGCTTTTGAGGAGGAAAGAACTTGGCTAAGAAATCCGTGACCAGCTTATCCCAAGAGTTCAGGCTGTCTTTAGGTTGAGAGTCCAACCATATTCTAGCTCTGTCTCTTACAGCAAAAGGGAAAAGCATGAGCCTGTAGACTTCAGGATCTACTCCATTAGTCTTAACAGTATCACAGATCTGCAAGAATTCAGTTAAGAACTGAAAAGGATCTTCATATGAAAGTCCATGAAACTTGCAGTTCTGCTGCATCAGAGAAACTAGCTGAGGTTTCAGCTCAAAATTGTTTGCTCCAATGGTAGGAATGGAGATGCTTCTTCCATGTAAATTGGAATTAGGTGCAGTAAAGTCACCAAGCATCCTCCTTGCATTATTATTATTTTCAGCTGCCATCTCCTCTTCCTGTTTGAAAATTTCTGAAAGGTTCTCTCTGGATTGTTGTAATTTAGCTTCTCTTAGTTTCCTCTTCAGAGTCCTTTCAGGTTCTGGATCTGCTTCAACAAGAATATTCTTGTCCTTGCTCCTGCTCATATGACAAAGAAGAGGGCACAGAAAAAATAATAATAATAATAACAGGGATCCTTTATACCACAGTATAGAGGTCCTTATGTAAGTGGAAGAAGGGATGGGGACAAAGAATGTAATGTAAAGAAAGAAACACAAGGGTGAGGAGAGCAGAGATGTGAGATGAGGAGATGTTAGTAGATGAATAAATAAATAGAATAAGAGAGAGGGAAAATTTCGAAAATAATTTTTGAAAAAGAGTTAGTGATTTTCGAAAATTAAAATCAAAAATTAAAATAGTTGGTTAATTAAAAAGAAATTTTGAAAAAGAGGGAAGATATTTTCGAAAATTAGAGAGAGAGAGTTAGTTAGGTAGTTTTGAAAAAGGTAAGAAACAAACAAAAAGTTAGTTAGTTAGTTGAAACAAATTTTGAAAAGATAAGAAGTTAGGAAGTTAGAAAAGATATTTTGAAATCAAAATTTTTTTGAAAAAGATAAGATAAGAAGATATTTTTGAAAAGATATGATTGAAATTAGTTTTAAAAAGATTTGATTTTTTTTTAAAATTACAATTAATGACTTGATTCACAATAAATCACAAGATATGATTCTAGAACTTAAAGTTTGAATCTTTCTTAATAAGCAAGTAACAAACTTAAAATTTTTGAATCAAAACATTAATTGATGATGTTATTTTTGAAAATTTGATATAAAAATAAGAAAAAGATTTTTGAAAAATATTTTTGAAATTTTTGAAAATAACTAAAAAAATTGAAAAAGATTTGATTTTTGAAAAAGATTTTGAAAAAGATGAGATTTTTAAATTGAAAATTTGATTTGACTCATAAAAACAACTAGATTTTGAAAATTTTTGAAAAAGTCAAATCTAATTTTCGAAATTTTAAGAGAGAAAAAGGAAAAGATATTTTTTTGAATTTTGAATTTTTATGATGAGAGAGAAAAACAAGAAAAATGATGCAATGCATGAAAGTTATGGATCAAAATAATGAATGTATGCAAGAATGCTATGAATGTCAAGATGAACACCAAGAACACTATGAAGATCATGATGAACATCAAGAACACATTTTTGAAAAAAATTTCATGCAAAGAAAACATGCAAGACACCAAACTTAGAAATCTTTCATGTTTAGACTCTATGAATGCAAGAATGCATATGAAAAATAAGAAAAGACACAAAACATGCAAATGCAAAGATCAAACAAGAAGACTTACCAAGAACAACTTGAAGATCATGAAGAACACTATGAATGCATGAAATTTTTTCGAAAAAAAAATGCAAGATGAACATGCAATTGACACCAAACTTATAACATAACACAAGACTCAAACAAGAAACACAAAAAATATTTTTGATTTTTATGATTTTATGATTTTTTTTTTTTTGTATTTTCTTTTAATTTTTTTTCGAAAATCATTTAAAAAAAGGAAAATAAGGATTCAAAATTTTTAATATGAATTCCAGGAATCTTATACTCTAAAGCTCCAATCAAAGGGTCAGGCATGGCTTAATAGCCAGCCAAGCTTTAGTATGTAACTCAGACATGACACGTCTAACATGCCCTACAGTCGTAGCTTTACAGCCAGCCAGGCTTCAACATGCTTTATAAAACACTAGAATTCATTCTTAAAAATCTATATTTTTTTGAAAACATTTTTATTTTTATTTTTTTTAAAATATTTTTTTCCAAAAACAGATGAGAAATTTTTGAAATATTTTTGAAAAATTTTTGAAAAATAAAACAAAAAGAAAATTACCTAATCTGAGCAACAAGATGAACCGTCAGTTATCCAAACTCAAACAATCCCCGGCAACGGCGCCAAAAACTTGGTGCACGAAATTGTGACCTCTGGTAATGGCTCCAAAAACTTGGTGCTCTAATCTTAATTCATAATTTGTCACAACTTCGATACAACTAACCAGCAAGTGCACTGGGTCGTCCAAGTAATAAACCTTACGTGAGTAAGGGTCAATCCCACGGAGATTGTTGGTATGAAGCAAGCTATGGTCACCTTGTAAATCTCAGTCAGGCGGATAATAATTGATTATGGAGTTTTCGAAAATAATACTAATTAAAAAGAAACTAAGGATAGAAATACTTATGTAAATCATTGGTGAGAATTTCAAATAAGCATATGGAGATGCTTTCGTCCCTCTGAACCTCTGCTTTCCCGCTGTCTTCATCCAATCAGTCTTACTCCTTTCCATGGCAAGCTTTATGCAAGGGCATCACCGTTGTCAGTGGCTACAATCCCCTCCTCTTGTGAAAATGGTCCAAATGCTCTGTCACGGCACGGCTAATCATCTGAGGTTCCCGATCATACTGGAATAGGATTTACTATCCTTTTGCGTCTGTCACTATGCCCAGCACTCGCGAGTTTGAAGTACGTCACAGTCATTCAATCATTGAATCCTACTCGGAATACCACAGACAAGGTTTAGACTTTCCGGATTCTCTTGAATGCCGCCATCATTCTAGCTTACACCACAAAGATTCTGATTAAGAGATCTAAGAGATACTCATTCAATCTAATGTAGAACGGAAGTGGTTGTCAGGCACGCGTTCATAAGGAATGATGATGATTGTCACGTTCATCACATTCAGGTTGGAGTGCGAATGAATATCTTAGAAGCGAAATAACATGAATTGAATAGAAAGACAGTAGTACTTTGCATTAATCTTTGAGGAACAGCAGAGCTCCACACCTTAATCTATGGAGTGTAGAAACTCTACCGTTAAAAATATATAAGTGAAAGGTCTAGGCATGGCCGAGATGGCCAGCCCCCAAAACGTGATCTAAGATCGCATACAACTGATCAAAGATATCTAATACAATAGTAAAAAGTCCTATTTATAATAAACTAGCTACTAGGGTTTACAGAAGTAAGTAATTGATGCATAAATCCACTTCCGGGGCCCACTTGGTGTGTGCTTGGGCTGAGCTTGAATGTTACACGTGCAGAGGCTCTTTCTGGAGTTGAACGCCAGCTTGTAACGTATTTCTGGCGTTCAACTCTGGTTTGTGACTTGTTTCTGGCGTTTAACTCCAGGTAGCAGCGTAGAACTGGTGTTCAACGCCCTTTTACGTCATCTAAACTCGGCCAAAGTATGGACTATTATACATTGCTGGAAAGCCTTGGATGTCTACTTTCCAACGCAATTAAAAGCCCGCCATTTTGAGTTCTGTAGCTCCATAAAATCCACTTTGAGTGTAGGGAGGTCAGAATCCAACAGCATCAGCAGTCCTTCTTCAACCTCTGAATCTGATTTTTGCTCAAGTCCCTCAATTTCAGCCAGAAAATACCTGAAATCACAGAAAAATACACAAACTCATAGTAAAGTCCAGAAATGTGAATTTAACATAAAAACTAATGAAAACATCCCTAAAAGTAACTAGATCCTACTAAAAACATACTAAAAACAATGCCAAAAAGCGTACAAATTATTCATGGCCTTAGATAGATCAGAGACTATATTTGCTAAGCTAGATGGATTCTACTCAGAATTCTCTGTTTGTTGTTGAGTGGATGATGGAAAAGGCTTGCTATTGCTAAACCTGTTTCTTCCACCATTATTAAAGCCTTGTTGAGGCTTTTGTTGATCCTTCCATGAGAAATTTGGATGATTTCTCCATGAGGGATTATAGGTGTTTCCATAGGGTTCACCCATGTAATTCACCTCTGCTATTGCAGGGTTCTCGGGATCATAAGCTTCTTCTTCAGAAGATGCCTCTTTAGTACTGTTGGATGATTCCTTCAATCCATTCAGACTCTGAGAGATCATATTGACTTGCTGAGTCAATATTTTATTCTGAGCCAATATGGCATTCAGAGTATCAATTTCAAGAACTCCCTTCCTCTGAGGCATCTCATTACTCATAGGATTCCTTTCAAAAGTGTACATGAACTGGTTATTTGCAACCATGTCAATGAGTTCTTGAGCTTCTGCAGGCGTTTTCTTTAGGTGAATGGATCCACCTGCAGAATGGTCTAATGACATCTTTGATAATTCAGACGGATCATCATAGAATATATCTAGGATGGTCCATTCTGAAAGCATGTCAGAATGACACTTTTTGGTCAGTTCCTTGTATCTCTCCCAAGCTTCATAGAGGGATTCACCTTCCTTCTATTTGAAGGTTTGAACATCCACTCTAAGCTTACTAAGCTTTTGAGGAAGGAAGAACTTGGCTAAGAAAGCCGTGACAAGCTTATCCCAAGAGTTCAAGCTATCTTTAGGTTGAGAGTCCAACCATACTCTAGCTCTGTCTCTTACATCAAACGGGAAAAGCATAAGCCTGTAGACCTCGGGATCAACCCCATTGGTCTTAACAGTATCACAGATCTGTAAGAATTCAGTTAAGAACTGAAAAGGATCTTCAGATGAAAGTCCATGAAACTTGCAGTTCTGTTGCATCACAGAAACTAGTTGAGGTTTAAGCTCAAAATTGTTTGCTCCAATGGCAGGGATTGAGATGCTTCTTCCATGTAAATTGGAATTTGGTGCAGTAAAGTCACCAAGCATCTTCCTTGCATTGTTATTATTTTTGGCCATGTCTCCTTCTTTTTTAAAAATTTCTGTCAAATTTTCTCCAGAGAGTTGTGCTTTAGCTTCCCTTAGCTTCCTCTTCAGAGTCCTTTCAGGTTCAGGATCAGCTTCAACAAGAATGTTCTTATCCTTGTTCCTGCTCATATGAAAAAGAAGAAAACAGAAAAGAAAATATGGAATCTTCTATGTCACAGTATAGAGATTCCTTTACGTGAGTAGAAGAAGATAAGAATAGAAGAAGGAAAAGATGAGAATCCAAACACAAGGGTGAGGAGTGGGTTCGAATTCTTAGATGAAGAGGAGTGTTAGTAAATAAATAAATAATTAGAAGGAGATGAGGGAGAAGAATTTTCAAAAATTAGATAAATTAAAATAAAAATATTTTTGTTTTTAATTTAAAATCAAAGTTAGAATTCAAAAATAAGAAGGAAAAATGAAACTAATTTAAATTGAGATTTAAAACAATTAGTTAATTAAAAAGGAATTTTGAAAAAGAGGAAGGTAATTTTCGAAAATTAAAGAGATAATTAGTTAGATAGTTTTGAAAAAGATATGATTGAAATAGTAAACTTTTAAAATCAAACAAAAAGTCAAGTAGTTAATTGAAAAAGAATTGAAAATCAATTTTTGAAAAGATAAGAAGTTAGAAAAGAAGTTAGAAAAGATTTTGAAATAAATTTTGAAAAAGATGTGATTGAAATTTATTTTGAAAAAGATTTGAAAAAGAAATTTAAAAAGATTTGATTTTGAAAACTAAAGTTGATTACTTGACTAACAAGAAACAAAAAGATATGATTTTAAAATTTAAAGATTGAACCTTTCTTGATAGGCAAGTAACAAACTTAAAAATTTTGAATCAATCACATTAATTGTTAGCATTAATTTTGAAAATATGAATTAGAAATAAGAAAAAGATTTTGAAAATCAATCATAAAGTTTTCGAAAATATAAAAGAAAAATGAAAAAAAGATTTGACTTTTGAAAAAGATTTGAAAAAGATAGAATTTTAAATTGAAAATTTGATTTGACTCATAAGAAACAACTAAATTTTAAAAAGTTTTGAAAAAGTCAACTCAAATTTTCGAAAATTTATGAGTGAAAAAGGGAAATATATTTTTTTATTTTTGAATTTTTAATGATGAAAGAGAAAAACATCAAAAAGGCTCAATGCATGAAAATTTTGGATCAAAACACATGATGCATGCAAGAACACTATGAATGTCAAGATGAACACCAAGAACACTTTGAATGTCAAGATGAACACCAAGAACTTATTTTTGAAAATTTTGAAGAAAAGAAAAATATGCAAGACACCAAACTTAGAAATTTTCAAACTTTAGACACTAACAAATTGAAAATGCACATGAAAAACAAGAAAAGATGCAAAACATGAAAATGCAAAGATCAAACATGGAAATTCATCAAGAACAACTTGAAGATCATGAAGAATGCATTGCATGAATTTTCGAAAATGCAAGAAAAATAACAACATGCAATTGACACCAAACTTAAAATTTGACACTAGACTCAAACAAGAAACATAAAATTTTTGGTTTTTATGATTTTATAAGAATTTTTTTGGTTTTTTTCGAAAATTATTTTGGGAAAAACGAAAAAGAAGAAATTTTTTATATATTATTTTTGAAAATAAAAAATAAAAAATAAAAAAGCTTAAAAATAGAATAAAATTACCTAATCTGAACAACAAGATGAACCGTCAGTTGTCCAAACTCGAACAATCCCTGGCAACGGCGCCAAAAACTTGGTGTTGTTGCCGGACCAAAAACTTGGCGCTAATGTTACCGGAAACAGATGCGAAATTGTTGTTCGTTCCATCCCCGGCAACGGCGCCAAAAACTTGGTGCGCAGAAATCGTGATGGTTCATTCCTTGGTAACGGCGCTAAAAACTTAATACGCACGTTCATAATCTTAGTTCTTTGTCACAACTTCGCACAACTAACCAGCAAGTGCACTGGGTCGTCCAAGTAATAAACCTTACGTGAGTAAGGGTCGATCTCACGGAGATTGTCGGCTTGAAGCAAGCTATGGTCATCTTGCAAATCTCAGTCAGGCAGATTCATATGGTTATGGATATTTGATAATTAAAATATAATTAAAATATAAATAAAACGTAAATTAAAGATAGAGATACTTATGTAATTCATTGGTGAGAGTTTCAGATAAGCGTATGAAGATGCTTGTTCCTCCTGAACCTCTGCTTTCCTATTGTCTTCATCCAATCATTCATACTCCTTTCTATGGCAAGCTATATGTTAGGCGTCACCGTTTTCAATGGCTACATCCTGTCCTCTTAGTGAAAATGGTCCAATGCGCTGTTACTGCATGGCTAATCATCTGTCGGTTCTCGATCATACTCGAATAGGATCCATTGATCCTTTTGCGTCTGTCACTACGCCCAGCACTCGTGAGTTTGAAGCTCGTCACAGCCATCCCTTCCCAGATCCTACTTGGAATACCAAAGAAAAGGTTTAGACTTTTTGGATCTCAAGAATGGCCGTCCATGGATTCTAACTTATACCACGAAGACTCTGATTAAGGAATCCCAGAGATATTCATTCAATCTAAGGTAGAACGGAAGTGGTTGTCAGGCACGCGTTCATAGGTTGGGAATGATGATGGCTGTCATTATCATCACATTCATATTGAAGTGCGAATGAATATCTTAGAATCAGAATAAGCTTGAATTGAATAGAAAAACGATAGTACTTTGTATTAATTCATGAGGAACAGCAGAGCTTCACACCTTAATCTATGGTGTGTAGAAACTCTACCGTTGAAAATATATAAGTGATAATGGAGTTCATTGGTCTCGGCCCCAGAGGGGAACCAGAGTAACCAAGACTAAAATGATCCGAAGATGTAAATACAATAGTAAAAAGTCCTACTTATACTAAACTAGTTACTAGGGTTTACAGAAATGAGTAAGTGATGTAAAAATCCACTTCCGGGGCCCACTTGGTGTGTGCTTGGGCTGAGCATTGAGCTTTACACGTGTAGAGGCTTCTCTTGGAGTTGAACACCAGTTTATAACCTGTTTCTGGCGTTTAACTCCACTTTGCAACCTATTTCTGGCGTTTAACTCCAGAATGCAACATGGAACTGGCGTTGAACTCCAGTTTGCGTCATCTAAACTCGGACAAAGTATGGACTATTATATATTGCTGGAAATCTCTGGATGTCTACTTTCCAACGCAATTAAAAGCGCGCCATTTGGAGTTCTGTAGCTCCAGAAAATCCACTTTGAGTGTAGGGAGGTCAGAATCCAGTAGCATCTGCAGTTCTTCTTCAACCTCTGAATCTAATTTTTGCTCAAGTCCCTCAATTTCAGCCAGAAAATACCTGAAATCATAGAAAAGCACACAAACTCATAGTAAAGTCCAGAAATGTGATTTTTTATTAAAAACTAAAAAAATATACTAAAAACTAACTAAATCATACTAAAAACTATGTAAAAATAATGCCAAAAAGCGTATAAATTATTCGCTCATCAGTACCCTCACCACACTGTTTTTTCTTTTGTTAAAAAGCTATCTTAATTTCTTATATACATTTTTTTGTTAGGCTTTGGCTGTAAAATTATGGCACACAAGTTTGATTTGTTGGGTTAGTAGTATAAAAATCTCATCAATAATTTTTTTTTTGCTTTTGGTGCACCCCTTTTTTTTAACATGCGATTATTTCTTAATGTTTGTAGGTATTACTAAAAAGTATCATAGCTCAAAAGTTGAGAAGCAGTAGGGATCAAACAAGCTCATATTCAATTACTATTATCAAGGAGTTAGGAAAAATCATTGTTTTTAACTTGTGTTGCTCATGTGATGGAACAAATAGTCTTCCTATAATGTTTCCCATCAAGAACATTTTGATGGACTAGCAGAGAGGATGAGAGAATTTTTTTTGAAGATTCTAAAGATGCTACCAGTTTATAAAAGCTACAGAAGAAAAAAGTAGCACAATTATTGATTCAAAAAACTAAAAGAAAATATTTGTTTCACTAGATATGAGGCATTGACAACTGAAGTAGTCAATGATTTATATGATTTATGCTTTAAGGCACTACACTTTATTCTTTTTTTGTTTTCTTTTGTGTGTGTGTAAGGATGTTAGCATTTGCTTGAATGTTGATTTGTGTTGCTTTAATAGATTAGGCAATTATATATGCTTAAGTAGAACAAATGTTGATTATGTTGTATCAGTTAGTTGATTATGTTGTATTAGTTACTGTATTAAGTAATTATACATCTCAACTGTTGCTTTTATTTTTAAGGTACAGAAATTCACTTTGATATTGGTCTATGTTATCTTGAATTTTATTAAAGCTTTCAATTTTATTCGATGCCTAAAATAATTTGTTCTTCCATATAAATTTTATCAGAGTTCTTATAATGTCAGGTGCATGTAATATATATATATATATATATATAAGTAGAAATTAATGTAATTTTTTAATATCTATGTGAAATATGCTATTTATTTTCATCTCTAAGTGAAAATAATTGTCTTACTGCATATTCAATTTCAAATGCAAAAGTATAACATTACATCTTTATACAAAATCGAATGTTTAATATTTAAAAAAATATTAATTAATCTTGATGAATTAACTACAATATTTTTTTTTCATATTTATAGACCAATAAATCATAACAATGAATATCAAATATATATAAATAATAGTTAGTGTACTAAAATGAAATTCTAAATATTTAAACTGTAAAAGTTCTCGCATTAAATACATAAATAATCAATTCTAATCAGGTGGTATATTAAATCGATGTGCCTTAAATGATACCATACTAATCAATTATAAATTATACCACATTAATCAATTTAAGAGTATAATGTAGTTTATCCTATTTATAACTAAAATTGACAACTCATCAATATACATTTCACTTGGTTTAATAAAAATACAAACTTTATCAATAAGCTATTAACTTCTTCCCAAATTTAACGAGGTACTTCAATAATTTATATAACTTTTTAAGTATTAATACTTTTTGCAAAATATCTTACATAGATAATTATAGAGATAAACAAATAAATAATTATAAAAAATAACAAAAGTCCATCACAGAATTATTTAAATATTTTAAGCAAAATGGTTACAATACAAACACTACTATTATTACCCGCGCGTATGCGAGGGGCTTCTGCTAGTAGGGTAAATAATACCTGCTTCTCATAATTTCATTACCTCTTTTTGGACCACCTCTTTCATGGTTGGATTGAGTTTCCTTTGTGGTTGCACAACTGGTTTAGTATCATCTTCAAGAAGGATCTTGTATATACACTTGGTTGGACTAATCCCCTTTAAATCACTAACGGTCCACCCAAGAGCTGTTTTATGGCTCCTGAGCACTAAAATAAGCGCCTCTTCCTCTTCGGGCTTTAGGGAAGAGCTAATAATCACTGGATATGAATTATTTTCACCCAAGAACACATATTTCAGAGAAGGGGGCAAAGGTTTGAGCTCAAGCTTAGGGACTTCCTCCTCCTTTATTGGCGTGTTCATCAGCTCCTTTTGGGGTGGTGAATCATCAACTTTAACTAATTCATACTCAGAAATAGGATCTAAAATATCATCAAGTACCTCAGCTTCCAGTACCTCTTGAACAAGTGGTTCAATAACATCAATTCTTATACACCCTTCAGAATTATTAGGGTGCTTGAGAACTTCAAAAACATTAAGGACCACCTGTTCTTCATTGACCCTCAGGGTTAATTCACCCTTTTGCAAATCAATCAGAGCTCTTCCTGTAGCTAAAAAGGGTCTACCAAGAATAATAGAGTATTTTACATCCTCTTCCATGTCTAATATAACAAAATCAGCAGGAAAAATAAATGGTCCTACTTTCACAAGTAAATCCTCAACAACACCCACAGATAATTTAATAGAAAGATCAGCAAGTTGAAGAGAAATACGAGTGGGTTTTACCTCCTCAATTTGAAGCTTTTTCATCACTAAAAGTGGCATGAGATTGATGCTAGCTCCAAGATCACATAAAGCTCTCTGAATGGTGACATCTCCAATGGTGCAAGGAATCCCAAAGCTCCCTGGATCCTGCATTTTCTCAGGAAGTGTATGTTGAATAATAGCACTGCATTCCTTGGTTAACACCACGGTTTCTTGCTCCTTCCAATTCCTCTTGTTAGTCAACAATTCTTTCATAAATTTAGCATAAAGAGGCATTTGCTCATGAGCCTCTGCAAAAGGAATGTTGATCTACAACTTCTTGAAGACTTCTAAAAATTTAGAAAATTACTTGTCTTTGGAAGCCTTATGAAGCCTCTGAGGATATGGCATTTTGGGCTTGTATTCAGGAGTCCTTGGCAATGTAGGATAAGAGTGAAGAGAGTCAGGGAATGGGTTATCTGCATGCTTTGGAGGGGCGTGCTCTATTTCTTCCTTCTTCTCCTCTGGAGCTTCTTTTTCAACTAGCTCCTCATTGACCTTGGTCTCAGAACCAGCTACTTTACCACTTCTTAATTGAATAGCCTTGCAATCTTCTCTTGGGTTCACCACTGTATCAGCAGGAAATGTATTTGAAGATCTCTCAGGTATTTGTTATTTAGCCTATTTGCACCTCCAAGTTTCTAATGGAAGCCCTGGTTTCCTGCAGAAAACTCCTCATCATTTCCCAATTAGAATCTTGTTGGGGTTGAGAATTTGCCTACTGAGGTGGTTGTTGTGGATGAGACTGAAATTGGTGGTTATTTTGATTATTCTGTGGAAACCGCCCTAAGAATTATTGTTGAAATTCTGAGATCTCTAAGGTTGATCTCTCCACCCAAATTTTGGGTGATTTCTCCACCCTTGATTATAGGTCTTGGAGTATGGATCATTGTTGGGATTTCTAGGACCACTCCCCATATAATTGACCTGTTCAAAAGAGGATTGAGCATAATCATAATTATCATTTTGCACAAAATTACCTGTCATGTCATAAGGGACCTCTTGAGGTGCATTCTGAGTGTTGACAGCTGAAACTTGCATTCCACTCAACTGTTGAGTAAGTAGATTTATTTGCTAAAACATAAACTTGTTCTGAGTAAGAAGAGCATTAACAGCTTCCACTTCCAACACGCCTCTCTTTTGAGAGGTCTCAGAGTGCAAAGGATTCCTGTTGGAGGAATATAAGTATTGGTTGTTAGCAACCAATTCGATAAGCTCAATAGTCTCTCCCGGTGTCTTCTTCATGTGCAAAGAACCACCTACAGAATTATCCAAGCGCATCTTGGACATTTCACATAAACCCTCATAAAAGATATCCAGCTGAGTCCATTTAGAGAACATGTCTGGAGGGCACTGCCTAGTAAGTAGCTTGAATCTCTCCCAAGCTTCATAAAGGGTCTCACCTTCTTTCTATCTGAAAGTCTAAACCTCCACCCTTAACTTAGTCAGCTTTTGAGGTGGAAAAAATTTAGTCAGAAATCTAGTGACAACCTTGTCCCAAGTATCCAGACTCTCCTTGGGCTGAGAATCTAACCACAGTTTTGCTCTATCCCTCACAGCAAATGGGAAGAGCATGAGTTTGTACACCTCAAGATTCACTCCATTGGTCTTCACAGTATCACAAATCTGCAGAAAATCAGAAATAAATTGATTCTGGTCTTCCTGAGGAAGTCCATAATACTGGAAATTTTGTTGCACAAGAGTGACAAGCTGAGGCTTCAGTTCAAAATTGTTTACAGCTATAGGAGGCACCACAATGCTTTTTCCATAAAGATCTGCATTAGGAGCAGTGTAAGAGCCAAGCACTCTTCTAGGTTCCTCATTCCCATTCAGATTTGCCATATTGGCATTAGCAGCATGATTATGATCCATGTTGGACTCTGCAGCCTTGTACAGTCTTGCTTGTTGTAAACGCCGCCTAAAAGTCCTTTCAGGTTCAAGATCAAAGTCTAATAGAGGTTCCTTGTCCCTATTCCTGCTCATAAATAGAAAAAAGAAAACAAAAGATGGAAATCTCTACATCAGAGTGCAGAGAATTCCCAGTGAGGTAACTTGTGTAAAAGAAATAAAATAAAACAACTAAATAATTAAAGCCGAAAATTTTTGAAAATTAAAAAAAAATAAACAGGAAAATTAAAATAAAAATAACTAGGGAACACCAAACTTAATTTTAGAAATTAAAAAAATATTAGTACTAATTTATTTATTTATTTATTTATTTTTAAACTAAATAATAAAAGAAAAGAGAAAGAAAACGAAACTAGGGAGGGGGTGCTAACGAAAAAAAGAGGAAAATATTAGTGCTAATTTTGTTTTCGAAAATAATAAAGCAACAATTATGTAAAATTAAAACTAAAGTGCCTAATCTAACCAATCAAACAACTAGTAGTTGTTAATTACTATCAATCCCCGGGTTTAGGGTTTAGGGTTTAGGGTTTAGGGTTTAGGGTTTAACCGGCAAGTGCACCGGGTCGTACCAAGTAATACCTCTGGTGAGTGAGGGTCGATCCCACGAGAATTGATGGATCAAGCAACAATGATTGAGTGATTGGCTTAGTTAGACAAATAGAAAATAGTGTTTGAGTGTTCAAAAGCATTAACAGTAAATTGAAAATATCAGAAAGCAAGCAGTAAACAAGTTGTGAAAAATATATATGGAGAAACAGTTAAGGCTTCAGAGTTATCTATTTTTCGGATTGACTTTTTTTACTAACTATTTTAATCATGCAAGATTTAATTCATGGCAAACTATATGTGACTAAACCCTAATTCCTTAGACCTTTTTAGTCTCCTCTAAAATTCATCAACCGCCAATTCCTTGGTCACTTAATTCCAATTAGAGGGTGAAGTTCAATTCTAGTTTATATGTCATAGAAATCCTAATTACCCAAATATAAGAGGATTATATGTCACGTATCCTGTTAAGTACAGATAATTAGAAATTTAGGAAAATATGTTTTCAAGCTGTTGTTCAAGTAAAGAGCTTTTCCAAGTTATACAAGAACTCAATTAGAAAGAGGGTCATACTTCCGTTCCACCCAAATTCATAAGATAAATAACGAAAATAATTCTTGAATTATAAATCAATACATGAATTAAAATAGAAAAATAATAGTATCAATCCATACAATAAACAGAGCTCCTAACCTTAACAGTGGAAGTTTAGTTGCTCATGATTCAGAGAGAAAACTAGGATTCAGAAAAACTGTAAATTGCGGAATGAGGTAGAAGAGAAGAGGAGTCCGAAGGGCTGATTCTTTTTCCTTTTATATCTAATCCTAATTAATGTAAAATATATTTTCTAAAACTAAAATAATATATTTTCCTAATTATAAATAAAAGTTGAATCAAAATTAATTTGATTGATCCGTGCAAGGCTTGAGGAGCGTGGGGACCATTGGATTCATTAAGCTCCACGCTAAACTTGGCCTTTTCCAAGTTCAATGTGGAGAAGGCAGCGTGGTCTTTAGCGTGTTCCTTTGAATCAACACTGAACTTGGCTTTTTCCAAGTTCAGCGTGGAGAAGGCAGCGAGTGCTTCCCTGGGAGTTCTCAAATCCACGCTGAACTTGGCAGGAACCAAGTTCAACATGAAGGATGCAGAGGTTGCTGGAGAAGAAATGTGAACTATTATATATCGTTGGAAAGCCCTGGAAGTTAGCTTTCCAATGCTACTGGAATTACGTCGATTGAACCTCTGTAGCTCAAGCTATTCCGGTTTGAGTGCAAGGAAGTCAGGATTGACAGCATCATTTGCTTTCTCCCTTTTCTGCTACAAAACTCCGTCAAATCCCTCCGAATGCTACTTGAAATAAATAAAATTGTACACAACTCAAAGTAGCATCCATAGTGGCTAAAAGATATTTAAATTTTGATTAAACTTAGCAATTCAAGTGCAAATTCACAAGGAAAAGATAGATAAGATGCTCACGCATCACATAACACCCTTTTTACCTTTCCGTCTTTGTTTTATAGGATTGCAACTATTTTTCTAGCTACCTTTTAACTCTTTTCTATCATAATTTTTGTGCTCTTAGTGACTGAAAATTTCAGAGGTGCAGTTTTTATATTTTTCTTCACTTTTTGTGACGTTTAAAGCTTGAACTTAAACCCCAAGCGCTTCTATGCTTCCGGATGTTTTCACACAAAATCCAGAGATACAACAGTATATTACACATATTTAGTAAGCCAAAACAGTGGTAACTCACAAATTTCTAGAAATTCAAAACAAGTATAAATTCATCACAAAGTGGCTCATATAAGTACCGAAAATAAGCACAACCATACTCTAACTAATCCTAAACCTTATCTCTTATGTAATTCAGTTAGTAAACCTTTCTCACACTAGAAAACATGCATACAAGGGCAAAAACACAGCTGGTGGTGGTGAGTTTCATTTTTGGGCCTAAAGTGTCGCAAAACGTCGAAATTCAACCACTGTGAGCTCGAAACTCCTTAACTCCTTAGGCGTGCTCCATGGGTGCTTCAAGAGGAGTTCTCTATACATGGAAGAGAGTAAGGATTCATCATGGATACTATTTTTTTAGAAGAAAAAGAAAAGGAGAAAGAACAAGAGTTTACCTAGCCGAAATTCGGTATAAACGCAAAGATTGGCGAAAATGGACAAGAGTTTGTGCTTGTATAGTTTGAGTCCTTTAAGAACACTTGAAGAATAGTGTATGAATGGTGAGATAAGGGGCTGAAAATGCAGGTAGTATGTGCAGAATTTTCTCTGTTTCTCCTCTCTCACTCACAGTTCTTATCTCTCTCTTTATAGTAAAATGTTATTGAATTTTTGCTTGGTAATTGTCTTAAATAAAATTTGAAGTCTAACCTAGTTAAATGTGGTAAAAGAGGGCTGAAAAAATTAGAGATAAATTGGCTGATAGCAAGAGAGAAGGGGCGTGATTTTGAGGAAACACAGTTAGCATCATAATGACGTGTTTATCTGCAGTTAACCGCGGTTAATTACTCATAGTTAAAAATACAACAAAGAGGGGTGAAAAGAGGGAGGCTAAGTTACTTGGGTAGCAAGCAAGAAGATTTGGAGTCTCTAAGAGTTGTTTGCGGAATACTAGCTGAAAATTCGGTTCGGGTAACTTTTACCGTATGGTAGAATAATTAATGGCTAATATTTATTCTTAAAGGAGTAAATAATGAATGGATGACTAAAATAAATCTTGAGGCACATTTAGATGGGTAAAAATTATTTTGACCACTGATTTTGAGGTTTTCAGTTACTAGAGTTTTTCTCAACACACGCAAAACCGTCACTAAAAGTGAATTTCCAGCTCAAAAAGACTCTAGTGAGAAAAATAAACCAATGGTAAGCTAATAATTATTATTTATTAGTCAAACTTGACTTAGGAGATAATTACCCTCATAAAGTCAATTTTGACCTTATTAATGGTCTTTTTCTATTCAATTTTTTATTTTTTCTTTAATTAATTTTTTTTATCATTGGGCTAGCCTCACTATTTCTTGTTGGGCCGTGAGTCGAGATTTTGTGAAATAAATTTTAAAATAACCAGAAAAATATGTTTACCAAAAATCGGGTTCTTACAACACACCCTTGTATTTGCCATACAAATGTGTCCCGTCGACCGAAACAAACGGTTAAAAGCTTCGATACACGGGAGAAGGCCCAAAACACCTTATCAAGCTGGCTAAAATTTCTGTCAATCATGTTTTCATTGTAGTGTGGAACTGCGACACAATCATGTATGGTACAAAGAAGGCAATCGGACAAAGCTTGTAACAGAATGAAAATCTTGTTATACGACTCTTCCCAATCGCCATAAATCTGAGCAATCGTCTTCTGCTTTGTCATCTACACCTTTTGATATGATTGCTTGAAATGTAACTTTGTTGCACTGCACTTTGCAACACTGGGATGGATATAGATGGATCAACATATATAATTGGTAGGATAACAATGCAAATCAAACTGCCATCCAATTGAGTCTGATCTTGAGACGTAGTTGGAGGCAAACAAGTATGTGCCCCCCAAACCTCCGCACCTCCCTACAAGAGAACTCATAAATTTAAACATCTAAGATATACCCTAATATACATTAATTTAATTCTATAATCTGATAATACAACATTTAGCAGTAATTCAGATTCTGTCGAAGTGCTACACGAAAACTCCATGGACACCCAGCGAAAGATTACTTGCATCGACAATGGTATTTTAGCCTATCCGACTCCAAGACCCTGTATTCAGCTTTTTTTCGAATTCTGTAATTCTTCACTGCCAAGAGAACAACATCTCTACTACTAAACTATTGGCCCACTCGAAATTCTATCTCTCCATCTGAGTTGTAATCCTCATCATCGCCAAAATTAAAAGGGTCCTCTAGTTGCATCGTATACAAACTGAAAACTTCTGATAACTGTGGAACAATCAACAGGGGAGGAAGAAGAAATCGAACATCTCCACCACCTGGAGTATCCGGCACATACTCTCTTGATGGCTCACTATCGTTGGACGACCTGGTGTCGACAACATAATCTGAATCAGACTAGCTCAACTTTACGTCAACACTATCCTGCGGATCAACAAAGTGAATTGGCCTCGCCAAGACCGGGACTACATGGGATATTGAAGAAGATGGCCCAAAACCACTAATCATGTCACGAATCTTTGCATACAACTCCGTCACATGTTGTGGCATTAGTCTACCATGCACATCAAACATTATACTAACGTGCTTATCGGCTTCAACCTAAAACGTCATATTATTAAGACCTCCACTAGCCAACGCTGATAGGAATCTATATACTACTTGACCAACCTCCTTCGAACCAATTGCTCCTATGTTGATCAAGATGACATTCTTAAGTACATCTAGAGAATCAACACAGAAAGTGCACATCATTGCAGTTAAATTGTACTCAAATTTTACTCATTCACAAAAAAAATGATTACTAGCCTTTTTTGTTTGTTTTTTTTTTCTTTTTTGAAGAAAGAAAGAAAGAATAAAAAGATGGATGTAGAATGGATGAGCCAAAAAGTTACTTATATAAATATTTTCTATTATGTATCTAAAGTGTAAAGACTCCTATTTATTTAAGCACGTACCCCAAATACTATCTCACCATACTTATTATGGTGGTATTTCGGATACAATGCCAGAAAATTACTTAAGGCAGTATCCTAGATACAATACACCCGACTTATGCACATGTTTTCAAAGTGTTTATATCTTAGATATAGAGTATTTGAATTGTGATTTTTTAGGTTTTGGTTCTTCGGTACTCAAAATATGTAAGATTAATACAAATACATAAATACATTATAAATTACACATAAAAATATATTTAAATAATTTAAATAAAAAAAATCCAATTTAATTGGAGTTAGTTAAAAAATTATAAGAGTATCTAACTTTCTTTCAATATTAGCATTACCCCCCAAAATCATGCCTATCACTCTATAAAAAGTAGGAGCTTGAGGAATGTCGGGAGATATTTAAAATTAGTAAATTACTTTGGAACCTGAAAAACCCCTTGCAAGTTGCGTTAGCTGCAATGGAGGGAACCTTGCTACCCCTATCCTCTCCAACCCCTACCAAACCGAACAATAACTTCATTCTCTTCCAACGCTTCACTTTCCCTTCTTCACTTAATCACTTCCAAAAAACCCTCTCCACTCCCAAACGCACCGTCTTGACAGCTTCCTCTCGAAACTCACACCGTAGCTCTGCACTCGCTCTCCACGAAACCGCATCCGTTTCGGAGAAAACCGACGCCTCTTCCTTTGCCGCTTCCGCTTTGCCCAAAATCGACAAGACCGGCAGGTTCTGCAGCCCCAGAGCCGCCAGAGAACTTGCTCTGTAAACTGAAATCACTCCAAGTTTATTCTCCTTGCATTTTATTTATTTACTCGTGTTGCTTCTGAAATTCTGATTCTCAAAGTGCTTTTTTTGTTTTGGAATGTTGCGATTTTAGGTCTATAATTTATGCTTCTTGCTTGGAAGGTTTGGACCCGGTTCGATTGTTCGAGAAACGGATGAATGAGCGGCGAGGTAACGGTTGGCGTTTTGTTTGGTTTGAAGTTGGGACCTTGAATTATGGTTATGTCATGTGGTTGAGTATTGTGAGTGGAATGTGTTTGTTTTTTAACTTTTGGTTGGTTTCAGAACCCGGTTATGACTTTGACAAGGAGAAGTTGTTGAAGTATAATCATATGAGTTTTGGAGGGCCACCTGTTACTGTTGAATCTGTTGAAGAAGAGAATGAATTGCTAAGTGACATTGAGAAGGAGTCTGCTGTTGGTAAAAATTGTTCAAAGCATTTTCCCGCTTTTTCCCTTTCTTTTTAAAAATTAAAAAACAGTGATAAAAGATAATTGAAGCTTGCCTGTGGCCTAAAATTAAACTAGCAGTAGTTGTTTTTGTTATTGTCAATAACTCAATATAGATATTGGAAGTGAAATTCTCGCTGCTGCATTGAAATTGAATTGTGTTGAACATGCTTGTCATAACTTCTAAGTTGTTTGCCAGAATTGTAAAATCAAGTATTTTCGTGATTTGTAGATTTGATATCTAATCTTCACACTTTTTGTGGCTCTGGAAAAGAAGGCAATCATTTTGATTTACTGTGAATGTGCAATTTAATCAGTCTTCATGGTGAAAAGTTTATATTTCTTTTCTGGTTCTTAATGTTGCTTTAAAACCAGGCATCAGTAGCTAACCACCTTGATATTTCTTATGATAATTCAATGTTGAAAGTCTAGCATGTTCACATCACTAAAATACATTAATACAATATCAGGATTTTTATTTCAATGTAAATAGCAGTTTAACTTGGTTGTTGCTGACTTGCTGCAGTAGTTTGGATGTTTAGCAATCCAAGTATCCGATGCATGTCTTAAGCTATTCTCAAAATGTTAGGATGCGTTTGGTTTGCGTTTTCATTTTCTGTTTTCATTTTCAGTATTTTTTATTTTCTGAATTTTGTGAAGAAAAAAGAGAAAACACCGAAAACAGTAAAATCCTTTTTTTGTTTTGTTTTCACTTCCTGTTTTTTCTTTTTTCTTCACAAAATTTTGAAAATAGAAATCACTGAAAATGAAAATGCAAACCAAACGCACTCACACCCTTATTTCCTTATTTTGAGTTGTTGACAGTATGTGTGTATAAGGGTTTATGTGGGCATTAAACCCTCTGTGAATTAGAACTTTGGCACTCAAGCACGGCAACTTTTTATTTAACAGCTTTTCGTTCAGGCACCAAGTACTGGTGAAAGTTTTACAATTATGGTATAAAGTAAGAGTTTTCATAAATTCAGCACAGCCTTCATTATTTCTCTCACATTTTGCCCAGGGAACTTTTCACCTGGCTATGTTGCATTTATTTCCTGTTCAGTTTCTATATTTTGTTTTGTTGCTGCCATCTCCAAACTGTTTAAAACATGTTTTCCACATGCCAGAAGCTGAAGTCCTTGCAGCTCCTCCAAAGCTAGTATACAACAAACTGATATTGAGGTAAAACATTTTCATATAGTGCTATATCAAACTTGAAATGTTAGCTAAAGCTTCTAGTTTGTATCTCTTCTTTCTCCCCTCCTTCCTAACATTGCAAGATTGATTGCTCCTAAGTGTGTGAATGCCGTGAGGGAGGATAATAATGTAAGACCATGCTTTATTTGCAGGTTCACTAGGAAATTATTAGTTGCAGCGAGGGATAGATGGGATGCTAATGTTGATGTCATTAACGAAATTGTCCCACAAAATTGGAAGGTATGGAATAATAACTCTTCTGTTCAATTTATTATCCCCGGCCCTTTCAAAATTCATGCAAGTACTATTCATAGTTTCTTCTGGCAGTTGGAAAACTTATATCTTATTAATCATGATCTACTTATTCATCCATGTGACACATTGAACATCTTTAGGAAGAAGGGACAATGTATTAAGAAAAGGGTAGATGATTAACTTTATTTATTCCTTCCTGCGTTTGATCATCCTTGGGAACAAGTAATAGTTTTAAGGATTTCTATTTGAGGGAATGAGAAAAAGAATATCTCATGCAAAAGTACAACGAAGTTTTATAATACATTATACAGTGCTGTTTGTTTTGCTTCCTCCATTCTCTGGTTAAATCTTCTATCTATTGCAGTTGATACAAGAGATTACTTTTTGTATCTGAACATAAAAGCTATAAACTATAAGCCCGTGAAATTTGGATGGTTTCTAATATAAAATACAAGATGCTTTTCTTCTTATCTGTGAGATTAAATAGTCTGTTTTTCTGCAAATTACTTATATTCTTTGGTTCACGACCTATATGGAAAGAAGGACTGTGTCAATGATTGGGATTTTTGAGAGATGCCATCTTTCCCCTTTTACAGGCCATCCTTTCCCTTCTTCATTTTTAGATCTGAACATGAAACAACTCCTAGTAGAAGTTAACACTTAATATTATTAGTCTTGAATAAAAAATTATTTTTTTTACAAAGGGAAGAAAATTTTGAAAAATGGGGGCATTCCGAGAATCGAACTCGGGACCTCTCGCACCCAAAGCGAGAATCATACCACTAGACCAAATGCCCAGTTGTCAGTGGTATCACATCACTATTATTTTAGTGTGCAGTTTTTCAAATTGACTTTGACTTCTTTATTCATGTTTATTTGTTAGCTGTATTTCACATACTATATGCAATGAAACTCCTGCTTCACTTTAGATCCAGAACATGAAACTCTCCCTATTTAAAGCCAAGGCTTAAGTAAGCTAGTCAACCTAGGCCGATTATAATCCAGTTACCCCTGAATGCTTTCACACTATACAAAATCTTGGCTTGCACATTTACACTGGACAGAGTCCCCTGCACAATTCCAGTCATAAAACCATTATGTTTTTGTATGATGAATTGATACGATGATAGAACAAATATCTCTTTTTAAGTTTCAAAGAGAAGAAAGAGGAAAAGAGAAGAAA
Source organism: Arachis hypogaea (assembly GCF_003086295.3). Classification (NCBI taxonomy): domain Eukaryota; kingdom Viridiplantae; phylum Streptophyta; class Magnoliopsida; order Fabales; family Fabaceae; genus Arachis; species Arachis hypogaea. The sequence continues at coordinate 31,985,194 of NC_092049.1, forward strand.
TAGATCTCTAATATGAAGGGAGCAAAATATTAAAAATGGGGCATTCCGAGAATCGAACTCGGGACCTCTCGCACCCAAAGCGAGAATCATACCACTAGACCAAATGCCCAGTTGCCAATTGCATCACACCGCTATTATTTTAGTGTGTAGTTTTCAAATTGAGTTTGAATTCTTTATTCATGTTTATTTGTTAGCTGTATGTCATATAGTATATACAATGAAACTCCTGCTTCAGTTTAGATCCAGAAGCTGAAACTCTTCCTATTGGAAACCAAGGCTTAAGCAAGCTTGTCAACCTAGGCAGATTATGATCCAGTTATCCCTGAACAATTCACACTACACAAAATCTTGGCCTGCACATTTACACAGAAGAGAGTCCCCTACAGATTGCCCGTCACAAAACAATTATAGTTTGTATGATGAATTTATATGATGATAGAATATAGATATCTTTGAAGTTCCAAAACAAGGAAAAAGAAAATGAAGAAATAGATCTCTTATATGAAGGGAACAAAATATTAAAAATGGGGCATTCCGAGAATCGAACTCGGGACCTCTCGCACCCAAAGCGAGAATCATACCACTAGACCAAATGCCCAGTTGCCAATGACATCACATCGCTATTATTTTGGTGTGTAGTTTTTCAAATTGAGTTTGAATTCTTTATTCATGTTTATTTGTTAGCTGTATCTTATATAGTATATACAATAAACTCCTGCTTCAGTTTAGATCCAGAAGCTGAAACTCTTCCTATTGGAAACCAAGGCTTAAGCAAGCTTGTCAACCTAGGCAGATTATGATCCAGTTATCCCTGAACAATTCACACTACACAAAATCTTGGCCTGCACATTTACACAGAAGAGAGTCCCTACAGATTGCCAGTCACAAAACAATTATAGTTGTATGATGAATTTATATGATTATAGAATATAGATATCTTTGAAGTTCCAAAACATGGAAAAAGAAAATGAAGAAATAGATCTCTTATATGAAGGAACAAAATATAAAAATGGGCATTCGAGAATCGAACTCGGACCTCTCGCACCCAAAGCGAGAATCATACCACTAGACAAATGCCCAGTTGCCAATGACATCACATCGCTATTATTTGGTGTGTAGTTTTTCAATTGAGTTTGATTCTTTATTCATGTTTATTTGTTAGCTGTATCTTATATAGTATATACAATAAACTCCTGCTTCAGTTTAGATCCAGAAGCTGAAACTCTTCCTATTGGAAACCAAGGCTTAAGCAAGCTTGTCAACCTAGGCAGATTATGATCCAGTTATCCTGAACAATTCACACTACACAAAATCTTGGCCTGCACATTTACACAGAAGAGAGTCCCCTACAGATTGCCAGTCACAAAACAATTATAGTTTGTATGATGAATTTATATGATTATAGAATATAGATATCTTTGAAGTTCCAAAACATGGAAAAAGAAAATGAAGAAATAGATCTCTTATATGAAGGGAACAAAATATTAAAAATGGGGCATTCCGAGAATCGAACTCGGGACCTCTCGCACCCAAAGCGAGAATCATACCACTAGACCAAATGCCCAGTTGCCAATGACATCACATCGCTATTATTTTGGTGTGTAGTTTTTCAAATTGAGTTTGAATTCTTTATTCATGTTTATTTGTTAGCTGTATCTTATATAGTATATAAAATAAACTCCTGCTTCAGTTTAGATCCAGAAGCTGAAACTCTTCCTATTGGAAACCAAGGCTTAAGCAAGCTTGTCAACCTAGGCAGATTATGATCCAGTTATCCCTGAACAATTCACACTACACAAAATCTTGGCCTGCACATTTACACAGAAGAGAGTCCCCTACAGATTGCCAGTCACAAAACAATTATAGTTTGTATGATGAATTTATATGATTATAGAATATAGATATCTTTGAAGTTCCAAAACATGGAAAAAGAAAATGAAGAAATAGATCTCTTATATGAAGGGAACAAAATATTAAAAATGGGGCATTCCGAGAATCGAACTCGGGACCTCTCGCACCCAAAGCGAGAATCATACCACTAGACCAAATGCCCAGTTGCCAATCGCTATTATTTTGGTGTGTTGTTTTTCAAATGGACTTTGACTTCTTTATTCATGTTTATTTGTTAGCTGTATCTCATATATTCAATGAAACTCCTCAGTTTAGATCCTGAACCTGAAACTCTCCCTATTGAAAACCAATTAACCAAGGCTTAAGCAAGCTTGTGAACCTAGGCAGATTATGATCCACTTAACGGTGAATGCTTCACACTATACAAAATCTTGGCCTGCACATTTAACACAGAACAGAGTCCCCTACAGATTGCCCGTCAAACAAACCATTATAGTTTGTATGATGAATTGATATGCTGATAGAACATAGATATCTTTGAAGTTTCAAAACAAGGAAAAAGAAAAAGAAGAAATAGATCTCTTATATGAAGGGAACAAAATATTAAAAATGGGGCATTCCGATCGGGACCTCTCGCACCCAAAGCGAGAATCATACCACTAGACCAAATGCCCAGTTGCCAATGACATCACATCGCTATTATTTTGGTGTGTGGTTTTTTGAATGGACTTTGACTTCTTTATTCATGTTTATTTGTTAGCTATATCTCATGTACTATATACAATGAAACTCCTGCTTCAGTTTAGATCCAGAACCTGAAACTCTCCCTATTGGAAACCAAGGCTTAAGCAAACCTGTCATCCTAGGGAGATTAAGATCCAGTTACCCCTGAACACTTCACACTATACAAAATCTTGGCCTGGACATTTACACACAACGGAGTCCCCTACAGATTGGCAGTCACATAACCATTATAGTTTGTATGATGAATTGATATGATGATAGAACACAGATATCTTTGATGTTCCAAAAGAAGGAAAAAGAAAATGAAGAAATAGATCTCTTATATGAAGGGAACAAAATATTAAAAATGGGGCATTCCGAGAATCAAACTTGGGACCTCTCGCACCCAAATGATGATCATACCACTAGACCAAATGCCCAGTTGCCAATGACAAAACATCACTATTTTAGTGTGTAGTTTTTCAAATTGACTTTAAGTTCCTTATTCATGTTTATTTAGCTGTATTTCATACAATATATACAATTAAACTCCTGCTTTACTTTAGATCCAGAATATGAAAATGAAGCTCTCCCTATTGAAAACCAACGCTTAAGCAAGCTTGTTAAGCTAGACAGATTACGATCCAGTTACCCCTGTGCGGTTCACACTATACAAATTCTTTCAAATTCTTTCTGTAGCGAAACCGATTGCAAAAGAGGATGTAGGTCCCCTAAGAAAGGACGTGTGTAATGTAAAACAAAAAATTGATTGCTCTATTGTTTGTGCCTTGCACATTTACACTGTACTGAGTCCCCTGCAGATTGCTAGTCACAAAACTATTATGTTTTTATATGCTGCATTGATGATGATAGAAAATAAATCTCTTAAGTTTCAAAAAGAAAGAAGAAAATGATCTCTTATATGAAGTGGAACAAAATTAAAAATGGGGCATTCCGAGAATCGAACTCGGGACCTCTCGCACCCAAAGCGAGAATCATACCACTAGACCAAATGCCCTGTTGTCAATGACATCACTTCATTTTTAATTTAGTGAGTAGGTTTTCAAATTGAGGTTAACTTATCTGTTCATGTTTATTGCAAGCATGTATTTCATATTAGTATGTATATTATATATAGCTTTCACATTTTTTTATTGATTTTTCTTCTTTGAGATCTATAATTTTAATGATTTAGTAATCTAAAGATATTATTGTATGCTGTTTTTGCTTTATCTATTAAATAATCTTTGAACTCCTCTTTGTTTAGTTGGTGCTCATTTTAGATCTGGAACATGAAACTCCTATTGTGAAAGTCAAGGCTCAAGCAAGCTGTCACCCTAGGCAGATTACTATTTGCTTAACCTTATATTTTAATCATATTGATTTCACCTCTTAGCCTATTTTAAAAACCTTGGCTTGTACAATCTAAAAATTTGGGGCATTTCGAGAATCGAACTCGGGACCTCTCGCACCCAAAGCGAGAATCATACCACTAGACCAAATGCCCTATTGATAGTGATATCACCATTACCACTAAGTAATCCATGTTTATCACCTTATTTTCAGCGGATATTGCATGTAATATATAAATAACTCTTTTTCGGGGAGTTCTGCGTTTGTAATTAAGTTGTTAATATCTTACTATAATTTTGTATCTTATCTCTATTGTATCCCTTATATAATAATATGCTTATAGTAATTTATCTTGTCTATTGATACATGTCAGAACGAACCAGCAGGCAGGATTTTAGAGCTTTCTATTCTTCATTTGGCAATGTCTGAAATGACGGTGCTCGATACAAGACACCAAATTGTCATCAATGAGGTTCATCCTTTTCTTTTACCCTTCTTCTGTCCAGCATTAGCCTTCTTTATTTCTTCACACATTATATCTTACCAATGTGTGTATGTTTGTTTTGAAGGCTGTGGATCTTGCTAAACGGTTTTGTGATGGAGCAGCCCCTCGTATCATAAACGGTTGCCTCCGTACATTTGTCCAAGGCCTAGAGCTCGGGGCATCAGAAACCGAGTTTAGTTGATTTCTATGGATATTTCATATTTATGTGTTCATTGCCTTCCGTTTCTTGAAACTCCCAGTATAGATTCAAGGGAAAATTGATCACCCATGGTTGGATACAGTTATGTTGAAGCATTATGTATGGGTTGGTATCGGTTACGGAAGGCAATGTTTGAAGCAGGTGACTAGGTGTTATATTTGATACAGTTCACATGACTTTGAAATGTTGTATCATGTGTAGTGTATGTTATTTTAATATTTTTGTTGTCCAATTGTAATAATAATTTTATAATTTGTTTAAGTTAGATGAATTGATTATCTCATGGGATTTCAACAGATGTATAAAATTTTTTGTTAATTAATAAAATGATTTATCTTCCCAAACAACAAATACAAAAAAGTAGGTTCTTCTATTGCCTGCCCACTGCTCTCCATTTAATTAAAATACATAATTAGATAATCGTGAAACTATAATCTTGTGATTCAACTCTTCAATTTTTTTAATCACTTGCTAGAATTTAAATCCTTAAATATTCTCTTTTTTTATTTTATTGTCGGAACCTTAAAATATTCCTTAAACTTCAACGTATTTTGAGGGGGAAAAACACTAAACCAATCATCCAAACTAAGTAATAAATTTCAAACTTATGATTTTTTTCCTACAAAATCGTAGAAATTTTTATTTAAATGAATTAAAAAATATTTTATTTACGGAAATGAATAATTTTAAAAATTATTACGAAAATTCGCAGAAATTTGCACGTATCTTGTTTACCATAAAACAGCGCGCATTTACAGTGAGGTTCTGGGCTCCATTTCCATCCTTTCCACCACTTTTTTCTCTCTTCTATCATTTTCTGACCATATTTTTTAGTAAGACGAAGATGGCCCACGCAGATGCACGGTCGGGGCAGCCGACTTCGCAGTTAGTTTTGTTATCATGACGTTTATGTTATTCCATATATGTATAGCCATGGTTATGATACTTGACAAGAACTAAAATACAATTCATGATTTAGGTGGCCAAATGTATCGCTAGCAACATGTCATTGATAAGGTATAATTCTAGAAACGTAGTTCTCATTTTTTTGTAATTAAGTTTTTAACTACATAATTATTAATGTAGATATATAATTATTAATGTAGATATTAAATATTAGGATAGATATTTTCAAACCGTTGAAGTTAATTTATTGGTTACATGCTTCTTAATTTATTAATTTAGTTATTAACTATTGAACTAAAAGTTATTTTTTATATTAAGTGAACAATTATGTAATTTTGTAATTACTTAAATTAAATTATTAAGTAAAAGTTTGTGAATTAGATTATTAGTTAGTTTAGTCAATGTTTTTATTTTACGTAACGTATTGAGGAAATATTTATTAATTAACTAAGTAAATATTAACGTAAAAAATTTTATTGATATAAATTCAGTTAGTACATATATGTAAATTTTTGAAATAAATGTATATAATAGTTAACTCAGTTTGTTATGTCGATGTATGTGTACAAATTTTTTTCTAATTGTGATCAGTTATTTTTTATCAGAGGCCTTACTTACTTCTTCTTCGGTGAATGAGTCACACGCTTCCATCACCGGATGCCATCGTCCCGTATTTGAGGGAAGTTGGCTTCCGCGACATAGTACCTCTCAGGGACTTTGTCCTTGACAATTCCCTGATCACGGCATTCGTGGAGCGCTGGCGTCCGGAGACCCACACGTTCCACCTGCCATGGCATGATGGGTTAGACTGTATCAACGGCATGATGACCTTGCAGATAAGGCTGCTGTCCAACTGTCGATGGTCTTGGGACATGACTGGTGCTAAACACGTATGCGCTTCACCAATCTTCCGGACCTCCCTGACGAAATAAACCATTCATGGTTGGAAACTACACCAAATATAATAATCATAAATGAGTAAATACGCCACAATTAAACTTGATGTCACCACTATCCGAGGTTCTGTCGGAGGGCTACACGGAGACTCCAATTACATCCAGTTGCAGTTTGGCGGCAATACACATGGTACTTTAATTGGTCCGATTTGACCACCCGATACTTAGCACTTCTGCGAATGCTGTAGTTCTTCACACCTTGCATTACTGCAGCTCTGCTTCTGAATCTGTGGTCGATTTGAAACTCCACTCCATCGTCTAGGTTGTAATAGTCTTTCCCGATATTGAAAAACAGAGATTTCTCATGCATCGCGTCTAGATCCAATGCATGATAGTGATTTGGTACATCTGATAGCGCTGAAATCGGGTGGGGGGAGGCAAAACATAGCGTACCGTTGCCTCGGCTGGCGTCTCTGGTACAAACTCCTCCTGCTCATCATCTTCAGAGGAATCACTATCGTTGCTATCTGCAACGTACTCTTTGTCGGAGTCTTCATCACCCACGTCCAAGTCTTCCACTGGACTAGTAACATGAATCGGTGGTGGTGCGAGAGGTGGGTCATCCTGCACAAAGGTTGAAAGGACGGATCTACTGCCACCAACATCACCTAACTAGACGGAAAGCTCCATCACTTGTTCCGCCATGATTCTTCCATGGATGTCAAACATGAGTCGCACATGCTCTTCGCCCTGAATTCAAAACAGATGAAACCGAAAAACCCTGTTACCCAACGATGCTAGCAACCTATACTCCACCTTTCCGATCTTTTTTCTCCCTAAACCACCAAGGTTACTCAATATCAGACTCTTCAACTCGGACCGCAAACTTATGCGCTGGGTGCGCAACAATAACAGATTATCACACTTAAATATCACCACATTGTCACTGTTCCTGATACAACAATTAGGATATACACACAACCACATATCCGTTACTACTGGACATATTGGCCTATTTTTCGGAAGAAAAATAGAAAAGAAAAAGATATGAAATGTATGTGGAGAATGCTAAGGACACCTCCTTTTATATCTGTTCAAAATTTGTCTTAATGTATCTCGTTTACATTGTAAACGTTATAATTTGACACGTATCTCGTTTAACTTATACGTATCTCGTTTACACTGTAGTGTAAACGAAATAAATAGTCCTACGTATTTTCACAATAATTTTTAAAATTATTCATTTCAGTAAATAAAATATTTTTTTAATTTATTTAAATAAAAAATTCCAAAATCTTCGAGTTACATCAGTTTTATTTTATATTTTTTATTGACATAAGATTACATAATTAAATATAGGATTTTTTTCAGAAATAAAATAAAAAAAAATTCATATTTCCCCAAACACCATTTTTTAACTTTAATTCCCCAAATACGATTTTTTTTTGTTTAGAGCAAGTTCGCCGCACCCTCGGCGAACTCCCTTTAATTTTTTTAATCCCGCGAATTTAATCCATTTTAATCCATTATCATCATCTCCAAATAGTATATAGATTTACAAACAGTATACAGGAGTACACAAAAATACACAGACAACAAGCATGGCTTCTTCAAGGATTTTTTTAATTATAAATTAAAAAAAAAGTCATATTTAACAATAACAACTATTATCATCGTCTCCAGAAATACACAGGTACACCGAAATTTTAAAATGTAAATAAATTTTTTCAAAATAAAATACGACTTATAATTTAAAAAATTCTTGTTAAATATGGCTTATTCCGGTGTACCTGTGTATTTTTTGGAGACAATGATAATAGTTGCCATTGTTAAATATGGCTTATTTTTTTAATTTATAATTAAAAAAATCCTTGAAGAAGTCATGCTCTGTGTATTTTTGTGTACTCTTTGTAGATCTATATACTATTTAGAGATGATGATAATGGATTAAAATCGCAAGATTCAAAAAAATTAGAGGAAGTTAGCCGAGGTAAGGCGAATTCTATAATTTGTATAAAGTTCGTTGGAGGTGCGACGAACTTGCTTTAAACAAAAAAAATTGTATTTGGAGAATTAAAATTCAAAAATTATGTGTGAGAAAATATCGATTTTTTATTTTATTTCTGAAAAAAAATCCTTAAATACACGTATAAAATTTATCAAAATTAAATTCTTTAAAAAAAATATAAAATGTGTTGTGATAAGAATGGGACGTGGATGCCCATTTTCTATGTGGAGCTCATATTCCAAGAATGAAGAATATTAAAGGAGCATTAATTGAAAGTTGAAAATGAAGACCCCTTATGTGTATATATAGGAGGTTAAACCTCCGTGATGAACAATATAATCAATCAATAACAACAATCTCTTCTCTCTCTCTCTTATACTATTTTCTCTTTCTTATACTACAATATTAATATATTAATTATATTGTGATAGTAATTATAGTGAATAGTAATACTAGAGTTTCTTATTTATATTTTCTTATTTTATATTTATTATATCTTCCTTAATTATTTATATTACAACACGTTATCAGTACGAATCTCTAACGATATTTTAGGAAGACTCCAGGTAACAAATTTTCATTATGTCGAAATTCTTTCATCTTAAATTTAATGTTCTTAATATATCTGGAAATAATTATTTATCATGGATACTAGATGCTAAAATCCATCTTGATTCAATGTATCTTGGAGATACCATTAAGGTTGAAAATAATACATCCCAGAAGGATATAGCCAAAGCCATAATTTTCCTTCGTCGTCATCTTGACATATGTTTGAAAAATGAATATCCCACGTTAAAAGATCTTGCAGATCTGTGGAAAGACCTTGAAGAAAGGTACAATCATGTGATACTTCCTCAAACCCGATATGTTAGAGAAAACTTTCTCAACCTTCCATGCCTCGAATGTGCTCCTGCAATAGCAGTATCGAGAAAAAGGATTTAAAAATATTTTGAGCTAATTTCTTGCCTTCTTGTTGTTGAGCGCAACAATGAATTACTCTTAAGAAATCATGAAGCGCGCCTAGCTGGCGCCGCCCAATTTTCTGAAGTAAATGTGGCAAATTCTAACCCCATAAGAGGTAAATGGCAAGACTTTGGTAGCAAAAAAAAATTATGGAAGGAAAAGAAATTATGTTCACAAGAAAGAATCTCACTAGAAGTGGGATAAAGAAAGAAATAATGGGTAAAGTAAATCAACTGAGGATAAATGCTTCCGTTGTGGTGGAAATGGCCATTGGTCACGTACCTGTCGTACCCCAAGGCACCTAGTTGATCTTTATCAAGCATTCTTGAAAAGGGATGACAAAGGAAAGGAAACAAATTTTGCTTCAAATGATGAAAATTCTATCACTCATTATGATGTATCTAATTTCTTTAAGGATTGTGAAGGAAATATTGGCTATTTGATCAATGATGGAATAATTTGATATGTGTATGTGTTTGTTAAGTATTCATGTGAATAATTTTACTGTGCATGTACTTCTACTCATTTTATTATTATCATTTGTCTTTGAAGAAAAATGGCAAGGACATATTCTGAAGATATTTGCCTTACAGATAGTGCAAGTTCGCACACTATTCTTAAAAGTGATATATATTTTACCCATCTTGTGCCAAAAGAAGAGTATCTTAATACTATTATTGGCTCAGGCAATGTGATAGAAGGCTCCGGAAGAGCTATAATTTTGTTTCCTGGAGGAACAAAATTTATAATAAATAATGCACTATTATCTACGAAGTCTCTAAGAAACTTGTTGAGTTTCAAAGATATTCGCCGAAATGGATATCATATTGAGACAATGAATGAGGGAAATCATGAGTATTTATGTATTACAACTCATGATTTAAATAAAAAGGTTATATTAGAAAAATTACCCTCACTTTCATCTGGATTGTATTATACCAAGATTAGTGCAATTGAATCACATGCCATTGTAAACCAGAAGTTTACTAGCCCAAATGAATTCATAACTTGGCATGATAGATTGGGTCATCCGGGAACAACCATGATGAGGAGAATTATTGAAAACTCTCATGGAAATTTACTAAAGAACCAGAAGATTCTTAAATCTAGTGAATTTTGTTGTGCTTCATGTTCTCAAGGGAAGTTAATTTTAAGGCCATCACCAGTAAAGATTGGATTTGAGTCCCCTGAATTTCTAGAAAGGATTCAAGGTGATATATGTGGACCTATTCATCCACCATGTGGATCTTTTAGATATTTTATGATCCTAATAGACGCATCTTCGAGATGGTCACATGTGTGCTTATTCTCTTCTCGCAACCTGGCGTTTGCGAGATTACTGGCTCAAATTATTCGATTAAAAGTATAATTTTCAGAAAATCCAATCAAAGCAATTCGTCTTGATAATGCTGGTGAATTTACTTCCCAAACTTTTGATGCTTATTGTATGGCTAATGGAATAAGTGTTGAACATTCAGTAGCTTATGTTCACACACAAAATGGGTTAGCAGAATCACTTATTAAACGCCTCCAATTGATTGCTAGACCTTTGCTTATGAGAACAAATCTTCCAACCTCGGTTTGGGGGCATATTGTTTTACATGCCGCAGCACTTATTCGTTTGAGGCCAACGAGTTACCATCAGTTCTCTCCTATGCAACTAGCTTTTGGCCAGCAGCCAAATGTTTCCCATTTAAGAATATTTAGGTGTGTGATATATGTTCCCATTGCACTACCTAATCGCACCAAAATGGGACCCCAAAGGAAATTGGGGATATATGTTGGATATGATTCTCCCTCTATAGTAAGGTATCTGGAGATACAAACAGGAGATGTATTTAAATCCCGGTTTGCGGATTGTCATTTTGATGAATCAAAATTTCCAACATTAGGGGGAGAGAATAAGCTTCCTGAAAAGGAACTTAATTGGAATGCATCATCATTGATGCATTTAGATTCTCGATCAGGGCAATGTGAACTAGAAGTTCAAAAGATTATACATTTGCAAAGAATAGCAAATGAATTGCCTGATGCATTTTCCGATACAAAGAGGATAATCAAATCTTATATACCAGCGAAAAATGCCCCAATTTGAAATGATGTCCCAGTAGGACAAGTAGCCATTGAAGCAAATTCACGCCAGAAGCGTGGCAGGCCTGTCGGTTCCAAAGATAAAAATCCTTGAAAGAGAAAAGAGGTAAATAATATTCCTGTTGAAAAAGACACAGTAAAGACACCTGCAATTGTCCAAAATTCTGATATAATTTTAACGCCAGAAGACGTTCAGGTACCTGAAAATTGTGAAAATGATGAGATCTCGATAAATTATGTATTTACAGGAGAGAAATGGGACCGAAATAAGATAATTGTCAATGAAATATTTGCATATAATGTGACATTAAATATCATGCATGAAAGTAAGGATCTTGAACCAAGATCAGTCGAAGAATGTCGACAAAAGAATGATTGGCCAAAATAGAAAAAAGTCATGAAGGTTGAATTAGACTCACTTGCAAAACGTGAAGTCTTTGGACCTGTAATCCGTACACCTGAAGATGTAAAACCTGTTGGATACCGATGGGTATTTGTGAGAAAACGAAATGAGAAAAATGAAGTTGTGCGCTATAAAGCCCGACTTGTGGCACAAGGTTTTTCACAAAAGCCCGGTATAGATTATGAAGAAACGTATTCCCCTGTAGTGGATGCGATAACATTACGTTATTTGGTCAGTTTATCTGCATATCATAAACTACATATGCATTTAATGGATGTGGTAACAGCCTATTTATACGGCTCATTAGATTGGGATATCTATATGAAAGTCCCTGAAGGACTAAAGATATCTAAACAATCCAATGAATATTCACAAGGATTATACTCAGTTAAATTGCAAATATCTTTATATGGTCTAAAGCAATCTGGACGAATGTGGTATAATCGTCTTATTGAGTATTTGGCCAAAAACGGATTTAAGAATGATGATATCTGCCCATGTGTTTTCATAAAGAAAACTGCATCTGGATTCATTATTATTGCTGTGTACGTTGATGATTTAAATATCATTGGAACTCCTGAAGAGATTCCAACAATTATAAAAACTCTAAAGGAAGAGTTTGAGATGAAAGATCTTGGAAAGACTAAATTTTGTCTCGGCCTGCAGATTGAACCTACAAAAAATGGGATCTTTATTCATCAAACAACATATACAGAAAAGATCTTGAAAAGATTTTATATGGATAAGTCGTATCCATTAAGTACCCCAATGATTGTAAGATCTTTAGATGTGGAAAAGGATCAATTCCGTCCTAAAGAAGAGAATGAAGATATCATTGGTCCTGAAGTACCATATCTTAATGCCATTGGAGCGCTAATGTATCTTGTTAATAATACGCGACCTGACATATCATTCGCGGTGAATTTACTAGCAAGATATAGTTCCTCTCCAACCAGAAGACATTGGAGTGGAATCAAACAGATCTTTCGATATCTTCATGGAACGGTTGATATGGGATTGTTTTATCCCTATGGATCCAAGTCACAATTAGTTGGCTATGCAGATGCTGGATATTTGTCTGATCCACATAAAGGGAGATCTCAAACAGGATACCTATTCATATATGGTGGTACAACTATATCATGGAGGTCCACGAAACAGATGATTGTAGCAACATCCTCTAATCATGCTGAAATACTAGCGATACATGAAGCTAGTCGCGAGTGTTTTTGGCTAAGGAGTGTGATCCAATATATTCTGTCATCATGTGGATTGATTGATCAGAAGATAGCTCCAACTGTCCTGTTTGAAGATAATACAGCATGTATTGCTCAACTTAGAGGCGGATATATCAAAGGTGATAGAACAAAGCATATTTCTCCCAAATTCTTCTTCACTCGTGATCTTCAAAATCAAGGGACAATTGATGTCCAACAGATCCGCTCAAGTGATAATCTGGCAGATTTATTCACAAAGTCACTCCCAAAATCTTCTTTTGAAAGATTGGTACATCAGATTGGGATGCGCCGATTTCGAGATATAATATAATGTCGGCAAGGGGGGGAGACTGTACTCTTTTTTCTTTGGTCAGGTTTTTTTCTATTAGGTTTTTCTTGACAAGATTTTTAATGAGGCAGTCCCCATCACTAAAGGATATTGTACTCTTTTTTCTTCAATAAGGTTTTTTTTTTCCTAGATTTTTCTTTAGTAAGGTTTTAACGAGGCAATAATCTTAAATGGTCATCCAAGGGGAGTGTTGTGATAAGAATGGAACGTGGATATGCATTTTTTATGTGGAGCTCATATTTCAAGAATGAAGAATATTAAAGGAGCATTAAAGTTGTAAATGAAGACCCCTTATGTGTATATATAGGAGGTTAAGCCTCTATAACGAACAATATAATCAATCAATAACAATAATCTCTTCTCTCTCTTATACTATTCTCTCTTTCTTATACTACAATATTAATATATTAATTATATTGTGATAGTAATTATAATAAATAAGAATACTAGAATTTCTTACTTACATTTTCTTATTTTATATTTATTATATCTTCCTTAATTATTTATATTACAACAAAATGAACTGATTATTCCCAAATCCCAAATCACAAGTCACACCAAACCGGCTCTGTTACCAAAATAAAACCAAACCGGTTCATCTTCTTCCTATCTATGTATGCCCTAATCAAAGGTCATCGAAACACTATCTGCATCTTCGGCTCGAAACGAGGACTCTGAATTCAGCTTCCACAACCCTCTTACCGGTCGAAATCAGTATTCGGAAGTCATAAAGGGTTTTTAGTTCTTAAAATGCTGGGTGGCCTCTACGGCGACCTTCCTCCACCATCCTCGGCGGAGGAAGAAAAACCCACCACCAACTCCACCGTCTGGTCCACCAGCACCAAGATGGCCCCCGCCACCCTCCGCAAACCCGCCACTGTCTCCGCCCCTCCCGTCACCCTCCTCCGATCTCAATCCAAACCAAAACCCCTCCCCACTCCCTCCTCCTCCTCCAAAATCCCCTCAATCCCTGCTGCTCCGGCACTTCCACCGCCGCCGGTTCTCCCCGACGACCCAGCACACCACCAGCCTGCACTCGTCGGCGTCCAGTCGACGGTGATAGAGGAGTACGACCCCGCCAGGCCCAACGACTACGAGGAGTATCGCCGCGAGCGGAAGCGAAAGGCGAGGGAGGCGGAGATGATGCGTGAGCTGGAGCGGCGGCGCCAGGAGGAGGAGGAGAGAGAGAGGAGAGAGAGGGAGGAGAGAGAAAGAGAGAGGGAGCGGGAGCGGGATTACGGCGATTCCAGGTTGAATATTTCCGGCGAGGAAGCGTGGAGGAGGCGTGCTGCCATGAGTAGTGGAGGTGGCAGCGGTGGTGGTGGCGGCGCTGTTCCGCGATCCCCGTCGCCACCAGGGAATTTGGATGGTTTTAGCATTGGGAAGTCGGAGACTGGCGGGTTGGGGCTTGGGGCAGGCGGGCAGATGACGGCGGCGCAGAGGATGATGGCGAAAATGGGGTGGAAGGAAGGACAGGGGCTTGGGAAGCAAGAACAAGGAATCACTACTCCATTGATGGCAAGGAAAACTGATAGAAGAGCTGGTGTTATTGTGAATGCCAGTGAGAACAGTAGTAATAAGCCTGAGAAGAAGGTGAAGAGTGTTAACTTCCATGGGGTTCCTACTAGGGTGCTCCTACTTAGGAACATGGTATGTATATTCAATAGTTCATGCTACATTTTTTTTATTGTGATTCATTTAATATGATTTGGCTATTATTTCCTTCTTATTAGTCTTTGAGATAAATGCCAGTGTCATGTTTTTGTGCTAGAGGCAAATGAGGGCTCAAAAGACCATAGTTGAAATTGTTATGGAGATTTATATATACCCGTTTGATAAGTTTAAGTGACAGAGAGAGTAGTTTAGATTTAAGTATGATTTATGCCGCTATCCATGGAGTCAAGGCCAGGGAGAGCTTAGTTTTTGTTGCTATGTTATGGGCAACTAGTTTGAGAGCTAGGGAGCCTATTCTATGAGAATTGTTTGGCAATGCTGTGTTGCCTTGCTGTTCTCATTACCTGCATCTTGTATTTCTAGCTGTCTAGGCCTAAGTATCTTGTTATTGTTGTAATTGTCATCGTTTGTTATTGTTGATCATTTAATAGGAGTAGTCAATTCACTCAATTGTCATAGTTGTTAGTTTTGTTATGATGGCGGTATAGACATAGAAGTATAGCTGAGATGATCTCAAGGGATTCATTTAGCCATTCCAATTTAATTACTAAGTTGCTCTCTGCTGCTGGCCATTTTTCTTGGTTGTCTTGTTTGAAAGAGTTTTTGAAGGTGCATATTCTTTTTGGCAGTTTTTTCCATATAAGCTTTCACTATGTGATTGAGGATGTCGTATCTATAATTTAAAAACCTTGGGAACTGATTCGAGTAAGTGTGGACAATGTCAATATTGCAATTTGAAGCCAAAATGCATTTTGCTCCCCCCCCCCCCCCCCTCTTCTCTCTCTCTCTCTCCCCAAAAAATTAAAATAATTGTAATTTGCAAATTATGAAACTATCTGCATTACATACACAACTACATCACAATTATGGCCGAGTTAAGAAGGAAAGGTGTGTGTTGGCATCATAACAAACAAAGCATACTTTTGAGTGTTGTATCATTAGGGAAGCCACTGATTAAGTGATTATTGTATATTAGCATGCATAATTTTCTGATTAGTTAGTTTGATGTGCCTTGATTAAGCTCTTTCCATTTTCTCCTGCTAAAGTTGAATATCTTGTTTATGAAGCATTCTTTCTAAGTACTGTGTCATGTTTATGCTTTCTTGTTGAAGGTGGGTCCTGGTGAGGTAGATGATGAACTAGAAGAGGAGGTAGGATCAGAATGTGCCAAGTATGGAACTGTAACTCGGGTTTTGATATTCGAGATAACAGAGCCAAATTTCCCTACTGATGAAGCAGTAAGAATTTTCGTGCAATTTGAGAGATCAGAGGAAACAACCAAAGCTTTAATTGACCTTAATGGTCGGTACTTTGGAGGTAGAGTGGTGCAGGCCTCATTTTATGACGAGGAGAAGTTCGGCAAGAATGAGTTAGCTCCAATGCCAGGAGAAATTCCTGGTTTTTCCTGACAGGAAAAGACTCGTTGATTTCCATACAGTTGACCCTGGTGATTGCTCTGAAATCTTGAAATTGAAGGTTCAGTGTTTCATTACATTATAAGATAATTTAGCATTGTGTTGTACTTCGGATTCAATCATGGTCGAAGTGTGTTGTAAGGATGACAAAGGGTTGCTGCTCAAAGAATTATTGTGATGAAAAAAGAACAAACTTCACTGTTAGCTAGCTAGTTCTAACGATTTTCATTGTACATTGGAAGTTCCTTTATGTGATGGTCGAATTTTGAAATTGAGATCCTAATGATTAGTTATTACGGTGTCAGATTCTATACTCTGATACCATGATAGATTAATCGCTGTTAGTGAGAATAGAAACAAAATTCGAAAAAATTAGGATTGTTTCATTTCCTTTTTGAGATTCAACTTTGTATTCATTGTCTGCATTGCACGATTCTTGCAATCCGCATGGTTGAATATTTTGTATTTGGTCATTTTCAATAAAATATAAGAACGATCACACTCCAAAAGATTATCCAACCCAAAGAGTAAATCAAGAAAAACTGTATACAAATTCCAAATCTCCTGCATTCATTTAGCTAGAGAATTGATATGGAGAATCATAGCACATAAACTCCGAACAAGTTGCAGAAATCTATGACCCGATTTCACCTCTGAACCATCTCAGAAATGAGGTTTCCACGCCTAGAAGGCTAACTTCTAGTAGTTACAGATAGTGGTGTCTTGTACTCATTCTACTTCATACACCAAACTGAATGCTAATAACACATTGAAAAGTAAATGAAATGCATTGTAATTCTATACTAGTCAATGAGAATTGGCATTTCTGCACTGTTGCGGTTTTCTGCACTTTTACCTCCTGGCTTTTCTGCAATCTTGGCCCTGGCCTTTTTCTTTTCCTTCTCTTTTTCTTTCCTTTTAAGAAAAGTTTCAGGGAGGTCACCTCTAAGAATTTGAACTTGGAAGACAAGTTTCTCTTCACTCGACTCCTTGAGTTCAAAGACGCAAGCGTCCCCAACCTCCAAATGATTATCAACAGCAAATTTTTTCCAGCCTCTGTGGTTAAAGAACTTCTTGTAACTTTTGCCGAGTCCGCAATACTGCATGTCCCAGCTCTTGCTTCCATACTTGAGAATAGCTGGGACTTCAGCTGAAGGAAGTGTTAATTCGTTTGAAACCGGCTACATACCAACAATACAAGATGTAAATGATTCTACCCCAGCATTTCAGAAAAACAGTTTTGTTTCTAACAGTGTGAAAGAATATTATCAATATTGATCTCCAACATAAACATTACGTTGTCTTGTCTGAGCTCAACGCTTCTGAAGGCAGAGTAAAGAAGCAAATTTCCAGAATAGGACACAAAGAAATGTAACTTTAAAACACTGGTCATCTATGTTTCACCAAAATACATGTGTGAAATTTGGTCTAATGTTGAATTTTGTTACCTTATGCCTTTCTATGTGTAAAGTTGTGCATCTTTTTATTTGAATATTTGCACTTATTTTGGCCTTGTTTGTACATTAAGCCAACATACATCTCTCTGTTGCTGATTGGGGTGTGTGATTCCTTTTATGTGAATCTCACACTCTATCTAATGATATGCCACAGAAGTGTATGTCGGCTTGGTATACGAAACAAAATAAATACACAAAACCTTTGTCATATTTATCCACTCCAAATCCAGACAAATAGTTTTAAGATTTTCGCGTTGCATAACGCCAACATGACTCACGTCCTCACCATCATTGAACTCACAATCGTGGTGAGAATGTGAGTTGAGTTTGTCTAAGACGTACATTTATATTACTATACCTAATTATGGCCATTTGACATCTCAATAAGATGTCTTTATATTAGAGAGGCAAATGCAATAATAACATATTTGTGTGTAATAAAAAGTATGGGATTACCATGCTAAAGCAAGGATAAATATGTGATTTTGAAATAATCACATGATAGAATGGGCATCCTGAAAGTGGTTGAATGTCATCATCCCCCGGCAAATTTGTTGTAGGACCGGGCACGGTTTTCAACGGGGCTATGTTTTCTATTACAACTCCAGAACTACTTGCAATGAAGTTCACTGCAAAATTTGAATTAGATGAAGTTAGTTTTGGAAAAAAGAAAATTAATTGTACTGGGCCACCAGGACATCCCCATTCTCATATATTATTAGGAGTTAAACTTAAGAATATTTATAGTTAAAGGTAACATTTGTAAAAAAAATGGTCTTGTTTTATGTCAACCTAAGTGACTAACCCTAAAAGTTTTACCTTTTGAGTTTGACGTACTCATTTTGTGCTGCAAATCTAGACAAGAAAAATGTGAAAATTAAAAATAACAGGTGCAGGAGAAGGATCTACATGCCAAACAAGATTCGAGGTTAAGTATCGCGCACCTGGAGGAGATGGTGTAAAATACTAAAATAAGAGACAATGATGATATGTTTGTTTGAAGAGAAAAAGAAAGAAAAGAAAAGGAAAAGGAAAATGATTATTTTTTATTGTTTGGTTGAGGAAGGAAATTAAAGAAGAAAGAAAAGAGATAAGATTTGAAAGTAATACCATCTTTTTTACTAAGAAAAAAAAAGGAGAAGAAAAATGATTATTTTTTATTGTTTGGTTGAGTAAGGAAATTAAAGAAGAAAAAGAGATAAGACTTGAAAGTAACACTATCCTTCTTACTTTTTTTTATGGGACAAAAACAGTGTTGAAGAAAATACAATAATAAAAATGAAGATATTATTCTTTGTTACTTTATATGCTAATTATTAATTATATAGTAAAGTTATCATTTTTTTTGTTATTAAACCATGTTATTTCTTCTTATTTTATATACTTTATTAATTATATAGTAAAAATATACAATAATTTTGTTAATATTATTTTAATTTTATATTTATTTATATTTAAATTAATTATATTTTTATTATTCATAATTATTAATATAAATTTTATTAAACATATATAAATAAAAATATCATTTTTATTAATTATAGTATCATTATTCTATTTATGATTTTATGATATTTATTAAATATTATTTTTTAATAAAAATAATATAATAAATATAAACTAATTAATTAATTATTGAAATAAAAAATAATTATTTTAGTATGAAAATAAAATTAAAAAATTTTTATTATAAAAAGATACTAAAATTTTATATATTCATTTGATGATAACTGGATTATAACTTGTTGATTATAATTTGTTGAAATTTGATTGTTTTTAAAATATTAGTAAAGATATCTATTTTAAATTTTAATTTTAGACTTTTCACTATTTTATATTTTTTTTATTTACGTAGGACCAGTTCTATCGATTCAACTAGTAACTTATCGGTTGAACCAATAAACTAATGAACTAATAGTCTGACCGGTTCGATCACCAGTTCAGTTCTTACAACTATAGACAAGACTAATTGACTAGGAAAATTCTATAAAATTGATGTTATAATTAAACAGATCTGCTACACATCCAAGGCTTATTGCCATCCAAGTCCAACCAAGCAGGTCCAATACCAATAAAAACCACTCATTAAAAGAGCGTGTATACGTGCTCGAAATCCTAGAAAACGTTACTTGTCTCTTCGCGCTCTAATATGAAAAACCATTCATATCTCCTACTCAAAACTGTAACAAAATAATTTAAAATCTCTCTCAAAATCTTTCAAATTCTCTACGAAAACTACTGCAAAATCCGGTGGTGCGTTTGAGATCATCAACAAAAAAAAAAAGATTCCTCAACGTACTGACAAAACTACTTGTTCATTATGTTCAGTTTTTTCCTTCGCATTTCTTGTATTTTTCACATTTCTATTAGTTTGATTTAGGGTTTAGTGGATCGAGTCCATTCATTTAGTAGATCGAGTTTCTCTAATTCAATTTTTTCTTGTTTTTCTCTGTAACTAGGGCATCTAATGAAACTGTGTTGTTAATTTATTGGTTCTGATAAATAATTTCGGTTCATTTCTTAGTTTAATTGAGATTCATTTGGATCCAGAAATGAATTAGACGTGTTTTTATTGATGATTGAGTCTTTTTGACTACTTGTTCAAATCTGAACTAATTTCGGTTCATTTGTGTGTTAATTGAGGTTCACTTGATGCTGCTGATAAGTATTGACCAAATTTTTTATTCTTTAAGTAATTTTGGTTCATTTTTTAGTTTAATTGAGGGTTCATTTGGATCCATAAATGAATTCGAGGTGTTTTTATTGATGATTGAGTCTTTTTTACTGCTTGTTCAAATTTGAACTAATTTTGGTTCATTTGTGTGTTAATTGAGGTTCACTTGATGTTGCTTATAAGTATTGACCAAAATTTTTATTCTTTAAGTTATTTCGGTTCATCTCTTAGTTTAATTGAGTTTCATTTGGATCCAGAAATAAATTCGACGTGTTTTTGTTGATAATTGAGTCTTTTTGACTGCTTGTTCAAATCTGAACTAATTTTCGTTCATTTGTGTCTTAATTGAGGTTCACTTGATGCTGATGATAGTATTGACCAAATTTTTTATTCCTTAACTAATTTCGATTCATTTTTTAGTTTAATTGAGGTTCATCTGGATCCAGAAATGAATTCGATGTATTTTTATTGATGATTGTGTCTTTTCGATTGCTTGTTTAAATCTGAACTAATTTTGATTTATTTGTGAATTAACTGAGGTTCACTTGATGCTGCTGTTAAGTATTGACCAAATTTTTTATTCCTTAAGTAATTTCGGTTCATTTCTTAGTTTAATTAAGGTTCATTTGGTTTCGTTTGGCTTGACTTTGCTAAACTTGTTCAAGTGTGCTTGTTTAGTTAGTTATAGCTCCAATTTTTATCCGTTGTATATATTCAATGTCTTTTTGTTAATAATTGAGTCTTTTTTACTGCTTGTTTAAATTTGAATTAATTTCGGTTTATTTGTGAATTAATTGAGGTTCAATTCATGCTGTTGCTAAGTATTCACCAATTTTTTTATTCCTTAAGTAATTTCGATTCATTTCGGTTAATTTTTAGTTTATTTCGATTCATATGAATAAATTTCTTTCAATTATAGGAACAAGTTGATGCTTTCAGGTATGAATATGGTCCAACCATTCTCTTGGACAAGATAAATAAATTGAGTGACAAAGTCATCCGCTGCCTTCTCAAGTCCTTTTTGTAGATTCTCATCTGGGGATATAGAAAGTAAATAGATTCAATCTTCTAAATTATAATGAATTTCTATTAACATTCTTGAACACTATTTTGTAAGGAATTATAAATTTTAATATATATATATATATATATATTTAAAATATTTTTTTAAATTCCTTTTCATTTATTTGTTGGAAATGTCTCGGTTGTATTGAGATTACATTAATTTGAATGAATTTAGGTTCACACTGAATATATTGAATATATTTATCAAACCTCAACAGTGGCAAAAACACAAATGAATCGAAATTTAGTCACAAATGAATCGAAATATTCTCTAATAAACAGATACAACACAATTGCAGAAGCTAATTTGAAAAACCAAAAAGTGACTATTCAATAAAACATAACATAAATCAGAAATTAACCCTCATTTTCATCAAAGGGAAAAATATTATATGAGTAAAACATAAATGAACCAAAATTTATTTTACTAAACACTGAAATTTCTATCATAGTGCATCATATCCTCTCCAGGATAATTCATATCTTGTGCATGATAAAGGCTGGAGCTTGACTGAATCATTGATCCACCATCTAAAAGGTTCAACTGCAAAAGAAGTAATTGTTGAAGAATAAACCGAAATATTATCATAACAATACCATTATGTAATAACAAATAAACCGAAAATTGTGCATTCTATAAATTCAGAAACTCCTGCATTCTATCTAAATTTAAATTCATAAACAACACTAGTTTTAGCAAAGTAGAATGAAATTATTGATTATCACTTTATTCAATTGCATTAGATTCCATTCAATTCAAAAAAAAATTTGAAAGAGCTCAACAGTCACGTGGAGCAAGAAAAGACAGATAAGAACCATAAAAGACAAAACAACTCCTATGTCATCTCTGGCATAGCCATCAACAACATGAGTTATTTATCACACCACTCTGTAGCACATGAAAACGATTGATCCATGATAAACAGATAAATGCCGGTCAAGAATTATCAAAAGTATTTTTTCCAAATCATCGTTGCAAGTACAGTCTTGACCGACAAGATTTTCGCTATCGAATTTAAAATGTGTCACAAATGAAATAAATAACCGGGAGTAAAATTCCGAGTCGTTTCCCTAGAAGTTGACACAAAATGCAAATTATTGGTTGTGATTTTCCTAGAAATTTTTAAGGTTGAGAACAAGAGAAATAAATAACTAGAAATTAAAGCAATGAATAATTAGCAAGAGTTGTAAAATAATCAATATAAAAAGCCTTGGTTAGGGGTGAGAATTGGAAATTCTATCCTTATTGTCTTTCCCAAGTGTGATGGTAAAAGCTCATTGCTCTCACTTAGTTATCCTCAAACAAGTGGAGAAAAGTCAAGTGAAACAATTAGCCTTAACTCACAAGTCCTAGTTACTTCGTAGGGAAGAACTAGAGTTGGTGAGTCTCAAGCTAATTGGCAATTTCCAATTACAGATTAATACTTGGGTATAATAATTCAAGTGACTCCAATTATCAACCCCCAACCAAGCAAGGAAATCTACTCCATTATATTGGATGACATTTCCTCAAACACTTGGTGGGCGAAAATAAAATATGATAAATATGACAAAATAATTCAATCCAAATTACCACTAACAATAATCAATCATAACAAAATAAAAAATAATAATAGATATAAAAACAACTCAATGCATTAATAAAATTCAAAGGTAATAAGATCCAAACATGGATTCAAAATAATCAAATGAAAAAATGGAAAAGAGGAATAAAGGGATTAGAGAAGAAAAACTATAAGGAAAATGACTCCAAATGAAGGTGAACACAGCTTCTCCCCGATCAAATTGCAAGTAAACTAAGAAAAACCAAAAATCCTAGAGAGAAGTGGGAGTTTCTCTCACTAGAATTCAAAATTAATAAAAAATTAAGCTAAAGTGTGAAAGTGTCCAGTCTCAGCTCCATCCCAGCCTCTAGTCTGCATTTTCAAACTTGAAACTGGGTCCAAATAAGCCCAGAAATTGCCCCCAGCGAGTTCTGTTAATTGTAGCACGTGACGCTCGTCATGCTTACGTGTCAGCCACGCGTACGCATCATCCACGCATATGTGTCGGTGGGCTTTGCACAAGGTCACGCGTACACATAAGTCACGCGTACACGACAATGGTCGATGCTCCTGGTCACGCGTACGCATCAGTCATGCATACGCGTCAGTGAAAAATGGCTTGATCACGCGTACGCGTCAGCCATGTGCGCGCGTCGCCTCCAGCTTCTCTAATCTTCAAATTCTTGTGTTTCTTCCACTTTAGCATGCTTCCTCTTCATCCTCTATACCATTCCTGCTCTATAATTCCTGTAATCACTTAACACACATATCACGGCATCGAATAGTAATAACAAAGGATTAAAATTAGCGATTTAAAGGCCTGGGAAGCATGTTTTCAATCATAGCATAAAATTGGGAAGGAAACTTAAAAACATGCAATTTACATGAATAAGTGTGAGAGTAGTTGACAAAATCCACTCAATTCAGTCCAAAATATATCATAAAATAGTGGTGTATCAAATCTCCCCACACTTAAACATTAGCATGTCCTCATGCTAAGTTCATGTGAGCCAAAAAGAGTGAAAGAAAAATGGTGAGACTTATGCAATGCAATTTATCTATAAGGATGCAACTACATGCTAAATGCTTCTACCTATTTAGTTAAAAGTAAACAAATTCTCCAAGAACACATATAAACTGAATTCCACTAATTTAAATCTCAAAATGAAGTACAAGTAGGCTTGCAAGAAGAAAGCTCATAAGAGCTGGGAACAAAGAATCGAGCATCGAACCCTCACTGGAAGTGTATACACTTTAATCACTCTAGTGTTTGAGGGTCGATTCTCTCGGTTCTCTACTAATCTTTCTTTCTAAGGCTTGCTCTTCTTCTACCAACGAACAAAAATTTAATGCACAAATACACATATCAAGAGGTCTTTTCAAGGGTTGTAGTGGGGGTTAGGGTCAAGGTAGGAATGTATTTGGTTAAGTGGACTAAAATTCGAATCCTTGATTAACCTAAAATTTCCACCTAACCTAAGACATTCCATGTCATTACAATGCAAATTCTAACCACCCGTTGATTATTTTTCCATAAATTCATGCACCTTGATATCTTTTGGGTACAAATTATATGCATTAATTCAATTATTTACCTTGGGGCATTGTGTCCCTTTTTTATTGCTTTCTCTTTTTCTTTTCTTTTTCTCTTCTTCTTTTTTTTTTTGTTTTTTGAAATGAGTTAATGCATATGATTAATGTGCTGGATGCATGAACAAGTGCCCAAACTATTTTCATCTTTTCATATAAGACTATAAAATACCCATTTCCCAAATCAAGTATTCCCCAATCCCAAATTACCCATACTTAATTTATGTGCATTCTCATTAGTCTAAGCTAACCAAGGATTCAAATTAGGGACATTTATTATTTTTACTTAGAGTTAATGATGTGCTAAAATAATGAATAAATGGGATCAAATAGGCTCAATATTGGGTTGCAAAGGGTAATGAAAGGGTAAGGCCATATGGGTATATGAGTTATAGTAAAATAAAGGCCTCAATCATATAAGTGCATGCATACATCAACCAGTGAAAATATAGAATCAAGCAAGACAAAGATCACAATTTTAGAGAGAACAACACACACCAAAAAATCATTAGTTGATAGATGCAACCAATCAAATAGGTTAAAAAAAAAACTCACAAGGCTTGTGTGTTTGAGCTCTAAAACCATGTTCCAAATTAAATTTTTTCAGGCAAGTTCAACAAAATTTTAATTCAAACTAGTTAGATACCCTAAAACAGTTTCTTGGACAAGAATTTATCACTTCAACCAAGTAGTATCTAAATGCAAGCAACTAACTACATGATGCGTGAGCATCTTCTCTATCTTTTCCTAGTGAATTTGCATTCAAATTGTTGAGTTTAATCAAGATTTAATTACCTTTAGCCACTATTAAACGCTACTTTGAGTTGTTTGCAATTTATGTTTATTTCAGATAGCATTCGGATGGATTTGACAGAGTTTTGTAGCAGAAAAGGAAGAAAGCGAATGATGCTGTCAACCTCGACCTTCTTGCACTCAAACAGATATAAGTTGAGTTACAGAGATTCAATTGATGTGATTCTAGTGGCATTGGAAAGCTAACTTCCAGAGCTTTCCAATGATATATAATAGTATACCGTTTTCTTCCATTTCGCATGGTGATGAGCAGATAATTTATACGCTTTTTGACATTGTTTTTAGTATGTTTTTAGTAGGATCTAGTTACTTTTAGGGATGTTTTCATTAGTTTTTATGTTAAATTCACATTTTGGACTTTACTATGAGTTTGTATGTTTTTTTGTGATTTCAGGTATTTTCTGGCTAAAATTGAGGGACTTGAGCAAAAATCAGATTCAGAGGTTGAAGAAGGACTGCTGATGCTGTTGGATTCTGACCTCCCTGCACTCAAAGTGGATTTTCTGGAGCTACAGAACTCGAAATGGCGCGCTTCCAAATGCGTTGTAAAGTAGACATCCAGGGCTTTCCAGTAATATATAATAGTCTATATTTTGGCCAAGAATAGACGACATAAACTGGCGTTCAACGCCAGCTCTCTGCCCAAATCTGGCGTCCAGCGCCAGAAAAGGAGCCAAAACCAGAGTTGAACGCCCAAACTGGCATAAAAGTTGGCGTTCAACTCCAAGAAAGACCTCTACACGTGTAACACTCAAAGCCCAGCCCAAGCACACACCAAGTGGGCCCCGGAAGTGGATTTATGCATCAATTACTTACTTCTGTAAACCCTAGTAGCTAGTTTATTATAAATAGGACCTCTTACTATTGTATTAGACATCTTTGGTCTCAGTTTTAATCCATTGTTCATCTTAGGAGACTATTGATCACGCTTTAGGGGGCTGGCCATCTCGGCCATGCCTGGACCTTCACTTATGTATTTTCATACGGTAGAGTTTCTACACTCCATAGATTAAGGTGTGGAGCTCTGCTGTTCCTCAAAGATTAATGCAAAGTACTACTGTTTTCTATTCAATTCATCTTATTTCGCTTCTAAGATATCCATTCGCACCCAAGAACGTGATGAAAGTGATGATTATGTGTGACGCTCATCACCATTCTCCCCTATGAACACGTGCCTGACAAACACTTCCGTTCTACATGAAATAAGCTAGAATGAATATCTCTTAGATCTCCTAACCAGAATCTTCGTGGCGTAAGCTAGAATGATGGCGGCATTCAAGAGAATCCGGAAAGTCTAAACCTTGTCTGTGGTATTCCGAGTAGGATTCAATGAATGAATGACTGTGACGAGCTCCAAACTCGCGATTGCAGGGCGTTAGTGACAGACTTAAAAGGATAGTAAATCCTATTCCAGCATGATCAAGAACCAACAGATGAATAGCCGTGCCGTGACAGGGTGCGTGAGCATATTATTCACTGAGAGGATAAGATGAAGCCATTGGCAAGGGTGATGCCTCCAGACGATTAGCCGTGCCGTGACAGGGCATTGGATCATTTTCCCGAGAGATGACCGAAAGTAGCCATTGACAGTGGTGATGTATCACATAAAGCCAGCCATGGAAAGGAATAAGACTGATTGGATGAAGATAGCAGGAAAGCAGAGGTTTAGAGGAACGAAAAGCATCTCCATTCGCTTATCTGAAATTCCTACCAATGAATTACATAAGTACCTCTATCCCTATTCTATTATTTATTATTCAAAAACATCATTATCAATTTATATCTGCCTGACTGAGATTTGCAAGGTGACCATAGCTTGCTTCATACCAACAATTTCCGTGGGATTCGACCCTTACTCACGTAAGGTATTACTTGGACGACCCAGTGCACTTGCTGGTTAGTTGTATCGAAGTTGTGACATATTATGAATGTGTAATCACGATTACGCGTACCAAGTTGCTCACGTGCCAGGAATAGTTTGAGCCTGGACATCACAATTTCGTGCACCAAGTTTTTGGCGCCGTTGCCGGGGATTGTTCGAGTTTGGACAACTGACGGTTCATCTTGTTGCTCAGATTAGGTAATTTTCTTTTTATTTTCTTTTCAAAAATTTTTCAAAAAAATATTTCAAAATTTTCTCATCTGTTTTCGAAAAAAAAATTTTTTTATTCAAAATTTTTAAGAATGAATTCTAGTGTTTCATGAAGCATGTAAAGCCTGGCTGGCTGTAAAGCCATGTCTAAATTTATTTGGACTGAGGCTTGCAATTTGTTATCAAGAGCAATATACCCTCGTGTTAAATGCTGAAGCTTGGCTGGCCATTGGCCATGTCTAGTGTTTTGGACTGGAGTTTTCTTTGAAAGCTTGGCTGGCTAGTGAGCCATGTCTAATTCCTGGACTGAAGCTTCAGACTAAGAATGCAAGATTCCTGGAATTCATATTAAAAATTTTGGAATCCTTATTTTTCTTTTTCATATAATTTTCGAAAAAATCCAAAAAAATTAGAAAATCATAAAAATCAAAAATATTTTTTGTGTTTCTTGTTTGAGTCATGTGTCATGTTATAAGTTTGGTGTCAATTGCATGTGCATCTTGCATTTTTTGAAAATAATCATGCATTCATAGTGTTCTTCATGATCTTCAAGTTGTTCTTGGTAAGTCTTCTTGTTTGATCTTTGCATTTGCATGTTTTTGTGTCTTTTCTTGTTTTTCATATGCATTCTTGAATTCTTAGTGTCTAAGTATTAAAGAATTCTAAGTTTGGTGTCTTGCATGTTTTCTTTGCATTAAAATTTTTTCAAAATTGTGTTCTTGATGTTCATCATGATCTTCATAGTGTTCTTGGTGTTCATCTTGACATTCATAGCATTCTTGCATGCATTCATTGTTTTGATCCATAACTTTCATGCATTGCATCATTTTTCTTGTTTTTCTCTCTCATCATAAAAATTCAAAAATAAAAAAAATATCTTTCCCTTTTTCTCTCATCAAATTCAAAAATTTGGATTGACTTTTTCAAAATTTTTTAAAAATCAAGTTGTTTCTTATGAGTCAAATCAAATTTTCAATTTGAAAATCTTATCTTTTTCAAAATCTTTTTCAAAAATCAAATCTTTTTCAAATTTCTTAGTTATTTTCGAAAATTCCAAAAATATTTTTCAAAAATCTTTTTCTTATTTTTATACCAAATTTTCGAAAATAACAATAGCAATTAATGTTTTGATTCAAAAATTTCAAGTTTGTTACTTCCTTGTTAAGAAAGATTCAAACTTTAAGTTCTAGAATCATATCTTGTGATTTCTTGTGAATCAAGTCATTAATTGTGATTTTAAAAATCAAATCTTTTTCAAAAAAAAAAAACTAATTTCTATCTTATCTTTTCAAAAATATCTTCTCATCATATCTTTTTCAAAAATTTGATTTCAAAATATCTTTTCTAACTTCCTAACTTCTTATCTTTTCAAAATTGATTTTCAAAATTTGTTTCAACTAACTAACTAACTTTTTGTTTGTTTCTTACCTTTTTCAAAACCACCTAACTAACTCTCTCTCTATTTTCGAAAATATCTTCCCCCTTTTTCAAAATTTCTTTTTAATTAACTAATTATTTTAATTTTTTATTCTAATTTTCGAAAAATTACTAACACTTTTCAAAAACTATTTTCGAAAATCACTAACTCCTTTTTCAAAAATAATTTTCGAAAATTATCTTCTCTCTCATCTCCTTCTATTTGTTTATTCATCTACTAATATCTCTCCCTCACTCACAAAAAAAAAAGGATCTCTATTATTATTATTTTTCTGTGCCCTCTTCTTTGTCATATGAGCAGGAACAAGGACAAGAATATTCTTGTTGAAGCAGATCTAGAACCTGAAAGGACTCTAAAGAGGAAACTAAGAGAAGCTGAATTACAACAAACCAGCAAGCACCTGTCAGAAATTATCAAACAGGAAAAGAAGATGGCAGTTGAAAATAATAATAATGCAAGGAGAATGCTTGGTGACTTTACTGCACCTAATTCCAATTTACATGGAAGAAGCATCTCCATTCCTGCCATTAGAGCAAACAATTTTGAGCTGAAACCTCAATTAGTTTCTCTGATGCAGCAGAACTGCAAGTTTCATGGACTTCCATCTGAAGATCCTTTTCAGTTCTTAACTGAATTCTTGCAGATATGTGATACTGTTAAGACTAATGGAGTAGATCCTGAAGTCTACAGGCTCATGCTTTTCCCTTTTGCTGTAAGAGACAGAGCTAGATTATGGTTGGATTCTCAACCCAAAGACAGCCTGAACTCTTGGGATAAGCTGGTCACGACTTTCTTAGCCAAGTACTTTCCTCCTCAAAAGCTGAGCAAGCTTAGAGCTGATGTTCAAACCTTCAGACAGAAAGAAGGTGAATCCCTCTATGAAGCTTGGGAAAGATACAAACAGTTGACCAAAAAGTGTCCTTCTGACATGCTTTCAGAATGGACCATCCTGGATATATTCTATGATGGTTTATCTGAGCTATCAAAGATGTCACTGGACACTTCTGCAGGTGGATCCATTCACCTAAAGAAAACGCCTGCAGAAGCTCAAGAACTCATTGACATGGTTGCTAATAACTAGTTCATGTACACTTCTGAAAGGAATCCTGTGAGTAATGGGACGCCTCTGAAGAAGGGAGTTCTTGAGGTTGATACTCTGAATGCCATATTGGCTCAGAACAAAATATTGACTCAGCAAGTCAATATGATTTCTCAGAGTCTGAATGGAATGCAAGCTGCATCCAACAGTACTCAAGAGGCATCTTCTGAAGAAGAAGCTTATGATCCTGAGAACCCTGCAATAGCAGAGGTGAATTACTTAGGTGAACCTTATGGAAACACCTATAACTCATCATGGAGAAATCATCCAAATTTCTCATGGAAGGATCAAAAGCCTAAACAAGGCTTTAATAATGGTGGAAGAAACATGTTTAACAATAATAAACCTTTTCCATCATCCACTCAGCAACAGACAGAGAACTCTGAACAAAATACTTCTAATTTAGCAAACTTAGTCTCTGATCTATCTAAGGCCACTATGAGTTTCATGAATGAAACAAGATCTTCCATTAGAAATTTGGAAGCACAAGTGGGCCAGCTGAGTAAAAGGATCACTGAAATCCCTCCTAGTACTCTCCCAAGCAATACAGAAGAGAATCCAAAAGGAGAGTGCAAGGCCATTGACATAAGCACCATGGCCGAACTCAAAGAAGGAGAGGAGGACGTGAATCCTAAGGAGGAAGGCCTCCTGGGACGTCCAGTGAACAATAAGGAGCTTCCCTCTGAGGAACCAAAGGACTCTGAGGCTCATCTAGAGACCATAGAGATTCCATTAAACCTCCTTATGCCCTTCATGAGCTCTGATGAGTATTCCTCTTCTGAAGAGAATGAGGATGTTACTGAAGAGCAAACTGCCAAGTTTCTTGGTGCAATCATGAAGCTGAATGCCAAATTATTTTGTATTGAGACTTGGGAAGATGAACCTCCCTTGTTCACCAATGAACTAAGTGATCTGGATCAACTGACATTGCCTCAGAAGAGACAGGATCCTGGAAAGTTCACAATACCCTGTACCATAGGCACCATGATCTTTAAAGCTCTGTGTGACCTTGGTTCAGGAATAAACCTCATGCCCCTCTCTGTAGTAGAGAAACTGGGAATCTATGGGGTGCAAGCTGCTAAACTTTCATTAGAGATGGCAGACAGTTCAAGAAAATAGGCATATGGACAAGTAGAGGACGTATTAGTAAAGGTTGAAGGCCTTTACATCCCTGCTGATTTCATAGTCCTGGATACTGGAAAGGAAGAGGATGAATCCATCATCCTATGAAGACCTTTCCTGGCCACAGCAAGAACTGTGATTGATGTTGACAGAGGTGAAATAGTCCTTCAATGGAATGAGGACTCCCTTGTGTTTAAAACTCAAAGATCTCCCTCTGCAACCATAGAGAGGAAGCATGAAAAGCTTCTCTCAAAGCAGAGTCAACCCAAGCCCCCACAGTCAAACTCTAAGTTTGGTGTTGGGAGGCCACAACCAAACTCTAAGTTTGGTGTTAAACTCCCATATCCAAACTCTAAGTTTGGTGTTGGAGAGTTTCAACAATGCTCTGAACATCTATGAGGCTCCATGAGAGCCCACTGTCAAGCTATTGACATTAAAGAAGCGCTTGTTGGGAGGCAATCCAATGTTTCTTTATTTAACTCTATTATTCTTGTTTTTCATGTTTTCTTAGGTTCATGATCATGTGGAGTCACAAAATAAATATAAAAATTGAAAACGGAGTCAAAAACAGCAGAAGAAAAATCACACCCTGGAGGAGCATCTGCCTGGCGTTCAACGCCAGAACAGAGCATGGTTCTGGCGCTGAACACCCAAAATGGGCAGCATTCTGGCGCTGAATGCCCAGAACAAGCATGGTTCTGGCGTTCAACGCCAGAAATGGCAGCAAATGGGCGTTGAACGCCCAAAATGGGCACCAACCTGGCGCTGAACGCCCAGAGTTGTGTGCAAGGGTATTTTGCATGCCTAAATTGGTGCAGGGATGTAAATGCCTTGACACCTCAGGATCTGTGGATCCCACAGGATCATCTCAGGATCTGTGGACCCCACAGGATCCCCACATACCTCCACTCACTCTTCTCTCTTCTCAATCATCCTCTACTCCCAATAAACATTCTTCCCTATTAACCCTTTACCACTCACATCCATACACCCACTTACCTTCAAAATTCAACATCTCTTCCCCACCCAATCCCACCCATATGGCTGAATACACACCTCCTTCCATCTCACCCATATCTTCTTTTTCTTCTTCTATTCCTTCTTCTTTTGCTCGAGGACGAGCAACATTCTAAGTTTGGTGTGGTAAAAGCATAGCTTTTTTGTTTTTTCCATAACCATTGATGGAACCTAAGGCCAGAGAAACCTCTAGAAAGAGGAAAGGGAAGACAAAAGCTTCCATCAAGGGTCTATAGCTCAGTGGTAGAACATTTGACTGCAAATCAAGAGATCCTTAAGTTACCTCAGGGGATATATTTTCTTCCACACAATTATTGGAAGCAACTAAGGGTGGAACATCAAGAGCACTCCATCATCCTTCATGAAATCAGAGAAGATCTAAAAGCAATGAAGGAGGAGCAACAAAGACAAGGAAGAGACATAGAAGAGCTCAAGGACATCATTGGTTCCTCAAGAAGGAAACGCCACCATCACTAAGGTGGATTCATTCCTTGTTCTTGCTTTCTCTGTTTTTTCGTTTTCTATGTTATGTGCTTATCTATGTTTGTGTCTTCATTACATGATCATTAGTAGTTAGTAACTTTGTCTTAAAGTTATAAATGTCCTATGAATCCATCACCACTCTTAAATGAAAAATGTTTTAATTCAAAAGGACAAGAAGTACATGAGTTTCGAATTTATCCTTGAACTTAGCTTAATTATATTGATGTGGTGACAATGCTTCTTGTTTTCTGAATGTATGCTTGAACAGTGCATATGTCTTTTGAAGTTGTTGTTTAAGAATGTTAAATATGTTGGCTCTTGAAAGAATGATGACTAGGAGACATGTTATTTGATAATCTGAAAAACCATAAAAATGATTCTTGAAGCAAGAAAAAGCAGCAAAGAACAAAGCTTGCAGAAAAAAAATAGGCAAATAAAAAAAAATATAGAAAGAAAAAGCAAGCAGAAAAAGCCAAAGCTCTTAAAACCAAGAGGCAAGAGCAAAAAGCCAATAACCCTTAAAACTAAAAGGCAAGGGCAATAAAAAGGATCCCAAGGCTTTGAGCATCAGTGGATAGGAGGGCCTAAAAGGAATGAAATCCTGGTCTAAGCGGCTAAACCAAGCTGTCCCTAATCATGTGCTCGTGACATGTAGGTGTCAAGTGAAAACTTGAGACTGAGCGGTTAAAGTCAAGGTCCAAAGCAAAAATAAAAGAGTGTGCTTAAGAACCTTGGACACCTCTAATTGGGGACTTTAGCAAAGCTGAGTCACAATCTGAAAAGGTTCACCCACTTATGTGTCTGTGGCATTTATGTATCCGGTGGTAATACTGGAAAACAAAGTGCTTAGGGCCACGGCCAAGACTCATAAAGAAGCTGTGTTCAAGAATCATCATACTGAACTGGGAGAGTCAATAACACTATTCGAAATCTGAAGTTCCTATAGATGCCAATCATTCTAAACTTCAATGGATAAAGTGAGATGCCAAAACTATTCAAGAGGCAAAAAGCTATAAGTCCCGCTTATATGATTGAAGCTATGTTTCATTGATAGTTTGGAATTTATAGTATATTCTCTTCTTTTTATCCTATTTGATTTTCAGTTGCTTGGGGACAAGCAACAATTTAAGTTTGGTGTTGTGATGAGCGGATAACTTATACGCTTTTTGACATTGTTTTTAGTATGTTTTTAGTAGGATCTAGTTACTTTTAGGGATGTTTTCATTAGTTTTTATGTTAAATTCACATTTCTGGACTTTACTATGAGTTTGTGTGTTTTTCTGTGATTTCAGGTATTTTCTGGCTGAAATCGAGGGACTTGAGCAAAAATCAGATTCAGAGGTTGAAGAAGGACTGCTGATGCTGTTGGATTCTGACCTCCCTGCACTCAAAGTGGATTTTCTGGAGCTACAGAACTCGAAATGGCGCGCTTCCAATTGCGTTGTAAAGTAGACATCCAGGGCTTTCCAGCAATATATAATAGTTCATACTTTGGCCAAGAATAGACGACGTAAACTGGCATTCAACGCCAGCTCTCTGCCCAAATCTGGCGTCCAGCGCCAGAAAAGGAGCCAAAACCAGAGTTGAACGCCCAAACTGGCATAAAAGCTGGCGTTCAACTCCAAGAAAGACCTCTACACGTGCAACACTCAAAGCCCAGCCCAAGCACACACCAAGTGGGCCCCGGAAGTGGATTTATGCATCAATTACTTACTTCTGTAAACCCTAGTAGCTAGTTTATTATAAATAGGACCTCTTACTATTGTATTAGACATCTTTGGTCTCAGTTTTAATCCATTGTTCATCTTAGGAGACTATTGATCACGCTTTAGGGGGCTGGCCATCTCGGCCATGCCTGGACCTTCACTTATGTATTTTCATACGGTAGAGTTTCTACACTCCATAGATTAAGGTGTGGAGCTCTGCTGTTCCTCAAAGATTAATGCAAAGTACTACTGTTTTCTATTCAATTCATCTTATTTCGCTTCTAAGATATCCATTCGCACCCAAGAACGTGATGAAGGTGATGATTATGTGTGACGCTCATCACCATTCTCCCCTATGAATACGTGCCTGACAAACACTTCCGTTCTACATGAAATAAGCTAGAATGAATATCTCTTAGATCTCCTAACCAGAATCTTCGTGGCATAAGCTAGAATGATGGCGGCATTCAAGAGAATCCGGAAAGTCTAAACCTTGTCTGTGGTATTCCGAGTAGGATTCAATGAATGAATGACTGTGACGAGCTCCAAACTCGCGATTGCAGGGCGTTAGTGACAGACGCAAAAGGATAGTAAATCCTATTCCAGCATGATCGAGAACCAACAGATGAATAGACGTGCCGTGACAGGGTGCGTGAGCATATTATTCACTGAGAGGATAAGATGAAGCCATTGGCAAGGGTGATGCCTCCAGACGATTAGCCGTGCCGTGACAGGGCATTGGATCATTTTCCCGAGAGATGACCGAAAGTAGCCATTGACAGTGGTGATGTATCACATAAAGCCAGCCATGGAAAGGAATAAGACTGATTGGATGAAGATAGCAGGAAAGCAGAGGTTTAGAGGAACGAAAAGCATCTCCATTCGCTTATCTGAAATTCCTACCAATGAATTACATAAGTACCTCTATCCCTATTCTATTATTTATTATTCGAAAACATCATTATCAATTTATATCTGCCTGACTGAGATTTGCAAGGTGACCATAGCTTGCTTCATACCAACAATCTCCGTGGGATTCGACCCTTACTCACGTAAGGTATTACTTGGACGACCCAGTGCACTTGCTGGTTAGTTGTATCGAAGTTGTGACATATTATGAATGTGTAATCACGATTACGCGTACCAAGTTGCTCACGTGCCAGGAATAGTTTGAGCCTGGACATCACAATTTCGTGCACCACATGGCCACCTCCACGCCAAACTTGGATCCTTCCAAGTTTGGCGCCACCAAGAAACCCCAAGGAAGAATACACGCTGCTATCTCCACGCCGAACTTGAGTTTACTCAAGTCCGGCGCCAACTCAAAAGCCTCCAAGGAATACACGCTGCCATCTCCATGCCGAACTTGAGTTTACTCAAGTTCGGCGCCAACCTTTAGT
The DNA here is from genome assembly GCF_003086295.3 of Arachis hypogaea. Taxonomy (NCBI): domain Eukaryota; kingdom Viridiplantae; phylum Streptophyta; class Magnoliopsida; order Fabales; family Fabaceae; genus Arachis; species Arachis hypogaea. Next base: position 32,021,250 of record NC_092049.1, read on the forward strand.
ACACACGTGGTCCCCATTCACTCATACAAGGCTGCACGTAGAATTAAATTAATTTTGATTAAATTTTATTTTATTTTAAAATAGAAAAAGATATTATTTAGTTTTAGGAAATTTATTTTACATTAATTAGGATTTGATATAAAAGGGAAAAGAATCAGCCCTTCGGGTTCATCTCTTCTCTTCTACCTCATTCCGCAATTTATGGTTTTACGAATCCTAGTTTTTCTCTCTGAACCATGAGCAACTAAACCTCCACTGTTAAGGTTAGGAGCCCTGCCTATTGTATGAATTGATAATATTACTTTTCTATTTTAATTCATGTATTGATTTATAATTCAAGAATTGTTTTCATTGTTTATTTTATGAATCTGGGTGGAACGGAAGTATGACCTTGGTTCTAATTGAGTTCTTGTATAACTTGGAAAAGATCTTTACTTGAATAACAGCTTGAAAATAATTTTTCCTAAACTTCTAATCATCTGGATTTAACTAGATACATGACATATAATCCTCTTATGTTTGGGTAATTAGGGTTTCTGTGGCATATAACTAGAATTGAACTTCACCCTCTAATTAGAATTAAGTGACCAAGGAATTGGCGGTTGATGAATGTTAGAGGAGACTAAAAAGGTCTAAGGAATTATGGTTTAGTCACATATAGTTTGCCATGAATTAAATCTTGCATGATTAAAATAGCTAGTAAGAAAAGTCAATTCGAAAAATAGATAACTCTGAATCCTTAACTATTTCTCCATATATTATTCACATCAATTTTACTGCTTGCTTTCTGATATTCTGAAATTACTGTTTATGCTTTTGAACTCTCAAAACACCATTTTCTTTTTGTTTGACTATGCTAATCACTCAATCATTGTTTCTTGATCCATCAATCCTCGTGGGATCGACCCTCATTCACCTGAGGTACTACTTGGTACGACCTGGTGCACTTGCCGGTTAGTTTGTGGACTTTAAATTCCGCACCAAATTTTTGGCGCCGTTGCCGGGAATTGACTGTGATTGACAACTACTGGTTGTTTGATCTCTTAGAGTAGGCATTTTTACTTTAATTTCATTTAACTTATTTCCTTAAATTAAAAAAAAAAGTTGATTTATTTTATTTAAATTTTTTCTCTTAATTTCTGAAATTAAGTTTGGTGTCCCTTTAGTCGTTTTTATTCTTCCTAGTTATTTTACTCATTGAATTTGAATTTTATATTCCTTTTTACTTATTAGTTATTTTCTTTTCTAAATTATTTAGTTTATTTTCTTTATTTTATTTTTCTTTTATTTTCATTTTCTTTTATATTTTATTTTATTTTTATTTCTTTTTATTATTTTTATTTTTCTTTATGTTCTTTCTCCTTTGCTTGCCTGTTTACCACATGATGCGTTTAATTCTGTTTGGTGTTTTGTGCTAAGGAAAAATAATGGAGAGAGATCACATGGGTTACTACTCACACCCAAGTAGTGATTCATATTATTGTGGATGGAGTAACTATCCGAATTTCGGTTGGCAAAGTCAAAACCAAAGAAACTTCAGTGCTCCATGTTCCAACTATCAAGAACCACCATCTCCATATTTATACCAAGAACCACCACCTCTCTATCCATATCAAGAATCATCATCTTTCTACCCATATCAAGAGCCACCATCTCCCTATTCATACCAAGAACCATCCTCTTTTTACTCTTATCAAGAACCATCATCTCCTTCTTATTCATATCAAGAGCCACCATCTCCTTATTCATATCAAGAACCATCATCTCTTGAGCTTCTCATGAAAGAATTCATACATGATATAAAGATGAGTGTAAAAAATGTAGAGAAATATGTGGAGTTGATTATCAAGCCCCAGAAAGAGGAATAAGCAAATTCATTTCTAAGAGATATAATGCAAGATCCTATGGAAGAAAGTAGGAAATCAATCAAAGGAGTTCATACTCCAGTGAATTAGAGAACTCTCCACCGTCACACATGGAAGAAGAGGAAGATGCCAAAACAAAGGAGGAAGACGCACAAACAAAGAAGGAAGATGCACAAACAAAGGAGGTTGTAAGGGATGAAAACAATTATGGGAATCTACACTCCAATGAAGCAGAGAGTGGCATAGAGGGTAAGTTTCTTGAACTACCAATTCAAGAAGTTCTTAATGAAGGGTACACTCTAACCATCACACAACACCCAAATTTTGAAATCAAAGAAGTGAAGGCAACCAAGGAAAGCACTAAAAAGGGGATTGTGACCAAGAAACAGAAGAAAATATCCATGAAAAAGAGAAGGCCAGCAAAAAACATCCAACCTCTACCCCCAACAAGCAAGGTGAATCAAGTTAACCACAATAAAAGAAAGCTTGTTAGGAGAAATTTATATCAGGGGGCACTAATTTTCACCTCTCCCCCCTTGGAGACATTTCTTCTAACCAACTGGAAGAAGAGGAAGAAAATTTAACAATCAAGTGTCAAGCTAGTGACATTAAAGAAGGGCTTGTTGGGAGGCAACCCAACTACTAGTATCCTTGTTTTTGCAGTTACTTTGGTTTTAATTTTACAGTTATTTTGATTTTAGCATTATAGTTATTTTAGTTCTAGTTTTAAATTACTTTATCTCAATTTTTTTTTAGAATTTTTCATGTTTTACATGTGTTTTGGTCATGCAGAGTGGTTAGAACAGGTACAGGAGCAATTAAAAGGAATTTTTGACACCCTAGAGTTTTTCTTTGCTTAGGGACAAGCAAACTTTTAAGTTTGGTATTGTGGAGTGTGCTCTCTGTTTACCTTATCATTAGTGGCACCATGGGGAGATGAATGTTCTTCATGGAGGAGCACACCAGCATAACTGAGGTGGTTGAGTTCCTTTCACTCTATTTCCCCTTCCGTTCTTATTTTGTTGTCTTCTGTTTTCTGTTACTTTGATTGCCTGCATGATCTTTGGTACTTTCAGTTTTTAGATTTAGTTTCATTCTGTTATTTACTTTTAGTTCAAAAAAAATTGTCTCATGTACCACTCACTGAGCTTGAATCTAAAAATAAAAGAAAAGAAGTGATGTATTGCATGAGAAATTAAGTTTATATTGAAGAGTAGTCTTATTTACTTAGATGTGGTGGTATTATCTGTGATTTTAAATGCATGATATGAACAGTGCATATTTGAATTTGAATCAAAGGATGTTGATGTATAAGGAAAAGGAATTTAGAGAACTATTATGAATTCTATGAAGTTAGTGAAAGCTTAATCCTTGAAGCAAAAGAAACATCAACAGAAAAAAGGAAAGCAAGGTCCAAGACTCTGAGCATCAATGACTAGGGAGGTCAGACATAATTAAAAGCTCAAAGAGTTGTTTCCCTAGTCATATGCTTGTGGTGTGAATGTGTCAAGTAATCCTTGAGACAGAACACTTAGAGTCGAGGCCAAGTGCATTTAGCAGTGTATGCCAAAGGCTTTGAGCACCACTATCTGGGAATAGCTGAAAGAAAATCAGAACTTCAAGAGAGTTCCCCAGTTAAGTGCTTGTGGTGTTCTTGTGTCAATTAACCCTTGAGACAGAACATTTAAAGTCACGGCTAGACTCAAGGTGCAAAGCACCAATTCATTGAGAATTAAAGGATATCTGCTATGTTTAAGGATTAAACTAAAGTATAAAGATTAGAGAATTCATAATATTATCCAGATTCTAATTCTGAATAACAATGACATTCCTCTGATTAAAAGGAGAGTGAGATACCAAAACTATTCCGTATTACAATAGATAAACCCCACTTCAAGAAGAGACATGAGCCTAATTGAACTCTCACTTCTCATGCAAATTCACATCTTAATCATGCATTATTTTTGGCTGCTTGAAGACAAGCAACAATTCAAGTTTGGTGTTGTGATGCGTGAGCATCTTCTCTATCTTTTCCTAGTGAATTTGCATTCAAATTGTTGAGTTTAATCAAGATTTAATTACCTTTAGCCACTATGAAATACTACTTTGAGTTGTTTGCAATTTCTTTTTATTTCAGGTAGCATTCGAACGTATTTGACAGAGTTTTGTAGCAGAAAAGGAAGAAAGCAAATGATGCTGTCAATCCCGACCTCCTTGCACTCAAACAGATATATCTTGAGCTACAGAGATCTAATTGATGTGATTTTAGCAGTATTGGAAAGCTAACTTTCAGAGCTTTCTAACGATATTTAATAGTTTATCCTTTTCTTCCATTTCGCACGGCCACCTCCACGCCAAACTTGGATCCTTCCAAGTTTGGCACCACCAAGAAGCCCCAAGGAAGAATACACGCTGCCATCTCCACGCCGAACTTGAGTTTACTCAAGTTCAGCGCCAACTCAAAAGCCTCCAAGGAATACACACTTCCATCTCCAGAGTTTACTCAAGTTTGGCGCCAACCTTTAGTACACACGTGGTCCCCATTCACTCATACAAGGCTGCACGTAGAATTAAATTAATTTTGATTAAATTTTATTTTATTTTAAAATAGGAAAAGATATTATTTAGCTTTAGGAAATTTATTTTATATTAATTAGGATTTGATATAAAAGGGAAAAGAATCAGCCCTTCGGGTTCATCTCTTCTCTTCTACCTCATTCTGCAATTTACGATTTTACGAATCCTATTTTTTCTCTCTGAACCATGAGCAACTAAACCTCCACGGTTAAGGTTAGGAGCCTTGTCTATTGTATGGATTGATAATATTACTTTTCTATTTTAATTCATGTACTGATTTATAATTCAAGAATTATTTTTGTTCTTTATTTTGTGAATCTGGGTGGAACGGAAGTATGACCTTGGTTCTAATTGAGTTCTTGTATAACTTGGAAAAGCTCTTTACTTGAACAACAGCTTAAAAACAATTTCTCCTAAACTTCTAATCATATGGTTTTAACGGGATACGTGATATATAATCCTCTTATATTTGGGTAATTAGGGTTTCTGTGGCATATAACTAGAATCGAACTTCACCCTCTAATTGGAATTAAGTGACCAAGGAATTGGCGGTTGATGAATGTTAGAGGAGACGAAAAAGGTCTAAGAAATTAGGGTTTAGTAACATATAGTTTGCCATGAATTAAATCTTGCATGATTAAAATAGCTAGTAAGAAAAGTCAATCTGGAAAATAGATAACTCTGAAGCCTTAACTGTTTCTCCATATATTATTCACATCAATTTTACTGCTTGCTTTCTAATATTCTGAAATTACTGTTTATGCTTTTGAACTCTCAAATCACCATTTTCTATTTGTCTGACTAAGCTAATCACTCAATCATTGTTGCTTGATCCATCAATCTTTGTGGGATCGACCCTCATTCACTTGAGGTACTACTTGGTACGACTCGGTGCACTTGCCGGTTAGTTTGTGGACTTTAAATTACACACCACTACACATGCAAAATATCGTATTTAACAAAAGAAAATTAAAATATTGGTGTTGAGAGAGAGTTGTTACTTTTGGGAGTCGGTTACCGACCTCCCCACACTTAAAGCTTGGCACGGTCCCCTATGCCATCAGTGATCCGCAAGGTGTGTCTGGGATCGCCACTTCCAATGGCTAAATGATGGGGGGGGGGGGGACAGGGGGCCTCCGTTTCCATAGCTTGATTGCTTGCATCGCCATCAACAGAAGTAGAGTCTGAGGTGTCGGGGTCCTCCGGAGGTGGGTTGGATGGTGGTGGTGCATGGAGTGTTGATGATAGTGGGGCAGAAGATGATGGAGCCTCCAAAGATGGGTTGTCATTCATGCTCTTGGGTGGAACTTGTGGCATGATCCACTTTCCATGGAAAAGTAGTTCATCTGCTAATGGGATTTTACTCTTTACATCATCCGCTTCGTGCAGAATGCCAGCTACAGATGCTAGTTCCATGACCAAGGCTGGGAAGGGAATGTTACCAACCGTGTGAACGTGGCCCATGGCCCGGCGAAGGAGTCTAGGGATGTTAAGCGGTCTCTCAGTCAAAATGCACCATACAAGCACGACCATGTCCCCGGTGATAGAGGACTCATGAGTGCTCGGCCAGACATAGTGGGACATGATCTGTTGCCATACACGAGCCTCATTTGTCAAATTATTAGTTGAAAGCCCCTTTGGGTTAACCTTGCTTTGCCCATAAACCCAAGTGCTTCCAGACTTAGCAATTGCCTTAAGGACGGGGTCCCAATCAAAAGTATAACCTTTGCGGGCAATTTTTGCTTTGTGGAAGAGCAAGTAACAGAAACGGAAATGAAATTCAATTAATAGTAAAGAAACAGAGAGATCCAAGATTGAGATTGAAACAAAATTTCTTCAATTCTCCAATCCAAGATCCAAGACAAATGTAAAATGAAATTGAAAGCAATGAAAACAAGAAATTAAAGTTCACTCAAGTTCAAAAGCTCTCCGAAAACTATTATGAAAATTCTAAAAGGAAAGCTCTCCGAAGAACTTGAATTCTATCCTATTTATACACTTTCTTCAAATGATCTTCAAGCCTTGAGTTGGGCCTTTGCTCTTGGTGGAATTGGGTTGAAAGAGGCCTTGGTTGATTGCTCTTGAAGTTTGGAGAAGAACCGAAGTGAACCAATTGAACCGGTTTTGAGGTTAGCAAAAGTTGGACCAAAAGTTTGAGCCAAAGTTAGGGGTCTAACTTTGGCTCCAACTTTTCATATCAGCTTAGCACATTCTGCTGGTATGGACGTTGGTGCCAACGTTAGGGGTCTAACTTTGACCCTAACGTTGGCAATGCCTTGTGTGCTAGTGGCGCCAACGTTAGCCACCAAGTTAGGGGGCTAACGTTGGCACAAACTTTTGCTCCTTTCCCATTGTAATTCATGTGCCAACGTTAGCCTCCAAGTTAGGGGGCTAACGTTGGTGCAAACGTTGGCTCCTTCCCCATTGTAATTCATGTGCCAACGTTAGTGCCCAAGGGAGAAATTCTCAAGTTCCAACGTTAGCCTCCAAGTTAGGGGGCTAACGTTGGGGCTAACTTTTGGAGCCCAGGGGAGAAATTTCAAGTTCCAACGTTAGCCTCCAAGTTAGGGGGCTAACGTTGGGGCTAACTTTTCAACCAAAAGTTTGTGCAAAAGTTTGATGCTAACTTTAGGTCCAACTTCTTGTTTCCTGGTTCAATTTCACTTATTCCATTGTCTTCTCTTTACTCCTAGCTATTCCTTCTTGCTTCAACCTTTCTCCAAGCTTTCTTCACCTATCATTAATCAACCAAACTCATCAAAGCTATGCTCAAAATCATGAGATATTCAATCTTTCATAATATGCAACAAATATAGCATAAAACCTCATGAAATGGCATGAATTCATATATGGTTGATTCAATCAAGGGAAACATGAAAATCTACTCAATTAGCTTGCTTGTAGCTCAAGAAAGTGCATAATTCTAAACAAAACAAAAGAAAAAGACTAGCTAAAATAGGCTAGGATGACTTGTCATCACCTGGCACAACATTCTGTCCAGGCCGTACTGTGGCATGGTCCCAGCACGAATTCAGCACAAAAGGAAAAATGGTCGTCGCGCGTACACGTGGGCCACGTATACGCGTGACTAGTGCCCGTGCTCTTTGCCCCCTTCCCACATGGCCCCAGCACAACATTCTATTTGGCCGTGCGGGCGCGTCGTTCCAGCACCGTTTTTGCATGGTGCAGATTCGGGGGCTCACGCGTGCGCTTCAGCCATGCGCACGCGTGACTGGCTTTTTTTTAAAAAATCAGAAGAGAAGGTACTTAAGCATAATTCAGGTATCTAAATAAGTAGAAAAGTATAAAAACACTTGAAAAGTAAAGCAACAAGAGATGTAAATTGGAAGATCGTACCATGATGGGTTGTCTCCCACCTAACACTTTTCTTTAACGTCCTTAAGTTGGACGGTCTATAAACTCAGTCCTCTTCCTTGGCTGGATCCTTCAAGAGCAAGATCTCTAGCTCCTTGTTGTTCTTCACTTTTTTACCATGATAAAGCTTTAAATGGTGGCTATTGACTTTGAAGAAGGTAGGGCTTGAGGGGTGACTTAGGTGGACGACTCCATACGGTTCAACCTTTTCCACCACGTAGGGTCCATCCTATCTTGACCTCAGTTTTCCCGGCATTAATCTCAACCTTGAGTTGTAGAGAAGGACTTGATCCCCAGCTCTAAACTCTCTTCTCTTGATGTTCTGATCATGTACCGCCTTCACCTTTTCTTTGTAGAGCCTTGAGTTCTCATAAGCCTCTAGCCGAATGCACTCCAATTCTTTCCGTTGTAATTTTCTTTCAATTCTGACTCCTCCCAATCCTGAGTTGCATTCTTTCACAGCCCAGTAAGCCTTGTGTTTCACCTCTACCAGAAGGTGACAAGCCTTTCCATAGACTAGGCGAAATGGACTCATGCCAATTGGTGTCTTGTAAGCCGTCCGGTAAGCCCATAGCGCATCTCCAAGTCTAGTACTCCAATCCCTCCGATGAGGTTTCACAATCTTCTCTAGTATGCGCTTGATCTCTCTATTAGACACTTCGGCTTGTCCATTTGTTTGGGGATGGTAAGCTGTCGCCACCTTGTGAATGATGCCATGTTTCTTCATCAAACCTATCATTCTTTTGTTACAAAAATGAGAGCCTTGATCACTCACAATTGCTTGTGGTGATCAAAAGCGGCAAATAATATTATTCCTAACAAAAGAAACAACTACGTTAGCATCATCAGTACGGGTAGGAATTGCTTCCACCTATCTAGAAACATAATTAACAGCTAACAGAATATATAAGAAACCATTCGAGTTTGGAAATGGACCCATGAAGCCAATACCCCAAACATAAAAAATTTCACAAAACAACATTAGTTGTTGGGGCATCTCATCCCTCTTGGATATGTTTCCAAACCTTTGGCATTGGTGGCAAGAGTCACAGAAAAGATTAGCATCCTTAAAAAGTGTGGGCCACCAAAATTTGCAGTCTAAAATTTTTCTTGCAGTTCTTTGAGGACCAAAGTATCCACCACTCTCAGAAGAGTGGCATGCCTCTAAAATAGACTGAATTTTGAATTGTGAAACACACCTTCTAATTATTTGGTCAGCACCACATCTCTACAAATATGGGTCATCCCATATGTAGTACTTGGACTCACTCTTGAGCTTGTCCTTTTGATGTTTAGAAAAATTTGGAAGAAATGTGTGACTAATCTATGGGTGCATATCAAGGAACCACATCAGATATTGCTTGAAAGCTATTAAGTGGAAATGCATTATTGATAGGAGTGGAGTCACTTTTAATATGTTCTAGGCGACTCAAGTGGTCTGCCACTAAATTTTGGAAACCACTCCTATCTTTGATTTCTAAATCAAACTCTTGCAATAGCAATATTCAATGGATTATCCTCAGTTTTGACTCTTTCTTAGCTAGCAAGTATTTCAAAGCCGCATGGTCTGAATATACTACCACTTTTGTTCCAAGTAAATAAGCCTAGAATTTATCCAAGGTAAAAATAATTGCTAAAAGTTATTTTTCAATGGTAGTATAGTTAGACTGGGCATTATCTAAAGTTTTAGAAGCATAAGCTATAATATAGGGATCCTTATCTCTGCGCTGAGCCAGCGCCGCTCCTACCGCATAGTTAGATGCGTCGCACATAATCTCAAACGGCCTACTCCAGTCAGGCCCTCTCACAATAGGAGCTTGGGTCAAGGCAATCTTCAGCTTGTCAAATGCTTCCATGCAGTCTTCGCTCAAGTCAAACTCTATGTCTTTTTGTAGTAGACGGGAAAGGGGTAGTGCAACCTTACTGAAGTCCTTGATAAAACGTCGGTAGAAACCTGCATGACCAAGAAAAGAATGGACTTCCCTCACAAAGGAGGGGTAAAGTAAACTAGAAATAACATCAACCTTTGCAGGATCAACAGATATACCAGTATTAGAAACAACATGACCTAGAACAATACCTTGTTTTAGCATAAAGTGACATTTTTCAAAATTAAGTACAAGGTTTGAACTTGCATATCTTTCTAATATTCTAGCAAGATTATCCAAGCAAAGATCGAAAGAATCACCATAGACACTAAAATCATCCATAAATACTTCCATAAACCAAAAGGCATTACATAAACCATGCACCTTTGAAACGTAGCTGGTGCATTACATAAACCAAAAGGCATTCTTTTATAGGCATACGTTCCAAAGGGGCATGTGAAAGTTGTTTTCTCCTGATCTTCTGGAGCAATATGGATCTGAAGTATAACCATCTAAAAAGCAATAGTGTGATTTACCTGATAGGCGATCAAGCATTTGATCGATGAAAGGTAGTGGATAGTGATCCTTGTGAGTGGCCAAGTTCAAGCGCCTGTAGTCGATGCACACTCTCCAGGAATTTTGTACCCTTATTGTCATGAGTTCTCCATTCTCATTCTTCACTATTGTGACGCTGGACTTCTTCAGAACCACTTGTACTGGGCTAACCCATTCACTATCCGAGATTGGATAGATAATATCGGCTTCAAGTAGTCGGGTCACTTCTTTCTTCATAACTTCTAGAATTGTGGGGTTCAACCGCCTTTAAGGTTGACAGATAGGCTTGGCTCCCTCCTCTAGGAAAATGCAGCACTCACAAACTTGAAGGCTTATACCTACTATGTCTGCCAAACTCCACCCAATAGCTTTCTTGTTTCTTCTCAGTACATTAAGCAATCGCTCCTCTTGTTGGGAAGTCAGCTCCTTTGCAATGATCACCGGGAGCTTTTGATTGTCTTCAAGATAAGTATACTTGAGGTGAGGTGGGAGGGGCTTTAACTCCATATTCAGCTCATGGCTTGGTACTTGATTATTCGGTAGCACCGGAGGTGGTAAGGTGTCTTCATCACAATCAGAGGGTTTCTCCACACTTGCACCTTGAACCATGTTCTTCTTATTAACTGTCTCCTAGTGGACTTTTACCATAATTTCATCAATCATATCATACTGAAAGATGGAATGGTCTTCCGGTGGATGCTTCATAACTTCATCAAGGTTGAAGCTCACTGCTCTTCTATCAATCTCAAAGGAGTAGGTACCTGAGAAGGCATCCAATTTAAACCGAGAGGTCTTCAAGAACGGACTCCCAAGCAAGATAGATGATGTTCTTCTAGAGTCATTAGAGAGCATCTCAAGAATGTAGAAGTCACTTGGAAAAATCAACCCCTTGATGCTCACTAAGACGTCTTCCGCTATGCCAACCACTGAGATTATGCTTTTATCTGCCAAAACAAAATGGGCTGCCGACTTTTTCAATGGTGGAAGCTTCAAAGCATCATAAATAGATAATGGCATAAGGCTAACATAGGCACCTAAGTCACACATGCAATCAACAAACTGTACACTACCTATAGTGCAAGTAACCATACAAGGACCGAGATCACCACATTTCTCCGGTATAGCACCCATCAAAGCAGAAATCGAGCTACCCAAAGGAATAGTTTCTAAATTATGAATCTTCTCCTTATTCATGCACAAATCCTTTAGAAACTTAGCAACTTAGGTACTTGGCGAATAACATCAAAAAGGGGAATAGTTACCTCAACCTTTTTGAATATATCTACCATCTTGGGATCTAGCTCCACTTGCTTTTTAGTCCTTTTAGCTAGGTGTGGAAAAGGAATGGGAATGGCCTCTTTCAAAACATTATCTTCCTTAGAAACTCCATCCCTTGGTTGAGCAACTTCTTCTTCAACCGCCTCTTGTACCTCATCCTCTTCTTCAACATCTTTTACCTCCACAACTCTTCATCTTGAATGGCTTCTCTTGAGCTTAGCTCCTCGGAACTCCTCTCTTACAATGTAGTGCCAGACCTTAAGGTGATGGCATTAATTCCACCCATTGGATTGGGTAAAGGTTGAGAGGAAAGTGCACTAGAGCTTGAAGGTTGAGTGTTGGAGGTAGAGGGTAGTTCCATGCGGGATATAAGAGCTTGGAGAGTGGAGGTGAGACCGGTGAGGCTAGAGGTAACTAAATTTTGAAGCTCTTTTTGCCCTTGAAGAATAGAACGGAGTGTTTCATCTTGGTTGGAGGAAGAAGGAGGGTATGTGATTTGGGGGCTTGTGGTTGATTGAGTTTAGGTGCTTGAGCTTGCCTCTAGTGAGGTGGTTGGTATCTTTGGCCTTGGTTTTGTTATTGGTAGGGAGGGTTTTGTTGATACCGGTTTTGTTGGTAATTGTTGTTCCACCTTTGGTTTCTACTATTGTCTTTGCCTCCTTGGTTGTAGTTGTCTCTCTATCCTTGGTTGGGATTGTCTTGCCAACCTTGATTGTAGTTACCACCTTGTTGATAGTACCCTAGGTTCGGACGGTTGTAATAACCATTGGTAGCCACCAAGGTGTTATCCTCTTGGAGTTGTGGACATTCATCAGTATAGTGAGAATAGCAAGCGCAAATCCCACATACTCTCTGAGGAACCAACTGTTGACATTGTTGTTGTGGAGGATGTGGAGGTTGTTGTTGATTGAGTTGGAGTTGCTTGAGGATATTGGTCATCTCTCCCAAAGTCTTCGTGAGAGCAGACTCAGTACTAGAGAAAACTTCCGTAATAGCCTTGGGATGATTATTCCTGTGCCTCGCATGTTGAGTAGACTCAGCTAAATCAGTGATAAGTTGCCATGCTTCCACCGTCGTCTTGTACTTTGTCATAGAACCATTACTCGAAGCATCCAAAAGGACCTTATCTTGAGGCTTCATGCCTTGGCAAAAGTAACTAATAAGCACCAACTCGTCAATCCTGTGATGGGGGCATGAATCAAGGAGCTTCCTAAAACGTTCCCAATACTCATAGAGAGTCTCTGATTCACCTTGAATGACGCAAGAGAGTTCCTTCCTCAATCTATCCGTGACCTCCGCTGGGAAGAATTTGTCCAAAAATTCTCTTTTAAGCAAATCATAATTAGTAATAACTGCTTCGGGTTGAGTGTAGAACCACTCCTTTACACTTCCCTCAAGAGAAAATGGGAAGGCATATAACCAAACAGCAACCTCATCCGCACCATGCCACCTAGTAGTTGAACAAGCCGTTTGAAAGTCTCTAAGGTGCTTGATGGGCTCTTGAGTGGGTAAACCATAAAATTTAGGAAGTAGATTAATCAATGCGGTCTTTAGTTCAAAATCGACAGTCAAATTCGGATGACGCACTTGAAATAGTTGGAGAGTGAAATCCGGAGTTCCTGCCTCCTTGAGAGTAATCCTTCTAGGAGCTGCCATAGTATTGGTGCCTAAATCAATGGAAGAGGTTTCAATAGATTTAGTAGGAGAGGAACTAGTTTCTTCCTCAAATGACGCTACGAATTCAACCTCGGGTAAGATTAGTGAATTGGGTGAAACCCCTTCACCACCCTCGGAGGCTAACTGACGCTGAGCTCGCCTAATAAGTGAAATGCTTCTTTCAATTTCAGGAACAAATAGGGCTAAACTCGGATCCGGTAATGAACGCGTCACTAAAAAAAAAACATAGAGCTCATGGCAACAAAATATATTAAGCAAAATACTAATAAATACTACTAATAACAAAAGAGAAACACACAAATAAAAGAAAAAAATTGCAATTATTCAAATATAAATATAATTATACCAACCAATAAATTAGCACACATATGCAACTCCCCGGCAACGGCGCCAAAAATTAAGCGGAAAAATGCCGGTTAAGAATTATCAAAAGTATTTTTCCAAATCACCGATGCAAGTACAGTCTTAACCGACGAGATTTCCGCTATCAAATTTAAAATGTGTCACAAATGAAATAAATAACCGGAGTAAAATCCCGAGTCGTTTCCCTAGGAGTTGACACAAAATGCAAATTATTGGTTGTGATTTTTTTGGAAATTTTTAAGGTTGAGAACAAGAGAAATAAATAACTAGAAATTAAAGCAATGAATAATTAGCAAGAGTTGTAAAATAATCAATATAAAAAGCCTTAGTTAGGGGTGAGAATTAGAAATTCTATCCTTATTGTCTTTCCTAAGTGTGATGGTAAAAGCTCATTGCTCTCACTTAGTTATCCTCAAACAAGTGGAGGAAAGTCAAGTGAAACAATTAGCCTTAGCTCACAAGTCCTAGTTACTTCGTAGGAAAGAACTAGAGTTGGTGAGTCTCAAGCTAATTGGCAATTTTCAATAACAGATTAATACTTGGGTATAACAATTCAAGTGGCTCCAATTATCAACCTCCAACCAAGCAAGGAAATCTACTCTATTGTATTGGATGACTTTTCCTCAAACACTTGGTGGACAAAAATAAAAGACATGATAAATATGACAAAATAATTCAATCCAAATTACCACTAACAATAATCAATCATAACAAAACAAGCAATAATAATATATATGAAAATAACTCAATGCGTTAATAAAATCCAAAGGTAATAAGATCTAACCATGAATTCAAAATAATCAAATGGAAAAATAGAAAAGAGGAATAAAGGGATTAGAGAAGAAAAACTATAAGAAAAATGACTCCAAATGAAGGCGAACACAGCTTCTCCCCGATCCAATTGCAAGTAAACTAAGAAAAACTAAAAACCCTAGAGAGAAATGAGAGTTTCTCTCACAAGAATTCAAAATTAATAAAAAACTAAGCTAAAGTGTGAAAGTGTCCAGTCTCAGCTCCATCCCACCCTCTAGTCAGCATTTTCGGGCTTGAAAATGGGTCCAAATAAGCCCAGAAATCGCCCCCAACGAGTTCTGTTAATTGCAGCACGTGACGCTCGTCATGCGTACGCGTCAGCCACGTGTACGCATCGGTGGGCTCTGCACAAGTCACGTGTATGCATCAGTCATGCATACGCGTCAGTGAAAAATGGCTTGATCACGCGTACGCATCAGCCATGCGCGCGTATCGCCTCCGGCTTCTCAAATCTTCAAATTCTTCTGTTCCTTCCACTTTAGCATGCTTCCTCTTCATCCTCTATACCATTCCTGCTCTATAATTCCTGTAATCACTCAACGCACATAACACGGCATCGAATGGTAATAACAGAGGATTAAAATTAGCGATTTAAAGGCTTGGGAAGCATGTTTTCAATCATAGCACAAAATTGGGAAGGAAACTTAAAAACATGCAATTTACATGAATAAGTGTGAGAGTAGTTGATAAAACCCACTCAATTCAGTCCAAAATATAAAATAGTGGTGTATCAAATCTCCCTACACTTAAACATTAGCATGTCCTCATGCTAAGTTCATGTGAGCCAAAAAGAGTGAAGGGAAATGGTGAGACTTATGCAATACAATTTATCTATAAGGATGCAACTACATTCTAAATGCTTCTACCTACTTGGTTAAAAGTAAACAAATTCTCCAAGAACACACATAAACTGAATTCCACTAATTTAAATCTCAAAATGAAGTACAAGTAGGCTTGCAAGAAGAAAGCTCATGAGAGCTGGGAACAAAGAATCGAGCATCGAACCCTCACTGGAAGTGTATACACTTTAATCACTCTAGTGTTTGAGGGTCGATTCTCTCGGTTCTCTACTAATCTTTCTTTCTAAGGCTTGCTCTTCTTCTACCAACGAACAAAAATTTAATGCACAATTACACATATCAAGAGGTCTTTTCAAGGGTTGTAGTGGGAGTTAGGGTCAAGGTAGGAATGTATTTGGTTAAATGGACTAAAATTCGAATCCTTGATTAACCTAAAATTTCCACCTAACCTAAGACATTCCATGTCATTACAATGCAAATTCTAACCACTCGTTGATTATTTTTCCATAAATTAATGCACCTTGATATCTTTTGAGTACAAATCATATGCATTAATTCAATTATTTACCTTGGGACATTGTGTCCCCTTTTTATTGCTTTCTCTTTTTCTTTTCTTTTTCTCTTCTTCTTTTTTTTTTTTTTGAAATAAGTTAATGCATATGATTAATGTGCTGGATGCATGAAACAAGTGCCCAAACTATTTTCACCTTTTCATATAAGGCTATAAAATACCTATTTCCCAAATCAAGTATTCCCCAATCCCAAATTCCCCATACTTAATTTATGTGCACTCTCATTAGTCTAAGCTAACTAAGGATTCAAATTAGGGACATTTATTATTTTCTACTTAGAGTTAATGATGTGCTAAAATAAAGAATAAATGGGATAAAATAGGCTCAACATTGGGTTGCAAAGGGTAATGAAAGGGTAAGGCCATATGGGTATGTAAGTTATAGTAAAACAAAGGCATCAATCATATAAGTGCATGCATACATCAACCAGTGGAAATATAGAATCAAGCAAGACAAAGATCACAATTTTAGAGAGAACAACACACACCAAAAAATCATTAGTTGATAGATGCAACCAATCAAATAGGTTAAAAAAAAAACTCACAAGGCTTGTGTGTTCGAGCTCTAAAACCATGTTCCAAATTAAATTTTTTCAGGCAAGTTCAACAAAATTTTAATTCAAACTAGTTAGATACCCTAAAACAGTTTCTTGGACAAGAATTTATCACTTCAACCAAGTAGTACCTAAATGCAAGAAACTAACTACATGATGCGTGAGGATCTTCTCTATCTTTTCCTAGTGAATTTGCATTCAAATTATTGAGTTTAATCAAAATTTAATTACCTTTAGCCACTATGAAATACTACTTTGAGTTGTTTGCAATTTCTATTTATTTCAGGTAGCATTCGGATGGATTTGACGGAGTTTTGTAGCAGAAAAGGAAGAAAGCGAATGATGCTGTCAACCCCGACCTCCTTGCACTCAAACAGATATAACTTAAGCTACAGAGATTCAATTGATGTGATTCCAGCGGCATTGGAAAGCTAACTTCTAGAGATTTCCAATGATATATAATAGTATACCGTTTTCTTCCATTTCGCACGGACACTTCCACGCCAAACTTGGATCCTTCCAAGTTTGGCGCCACCAAAAATCCCCAAGGAAGAATACACGCTGCCATCTCCACGCCGAACTTGAGTCGGCGCCAACTCAAAAGCCTCCAAGGAATACACGCTGCCATCTCCACGCCAAACTTGAGTTTACTCAAGTTCAGCGCCAACCTTTAGTACACACGTGGTCCCCATTCACTCATACAAGGCTGCACACGCAGAATTAAATTAATTTTGATTAAATTTTATTTTATTTTAAAATAGAAAAAGATATTATTTAGTTTTAGGAAATTTATTTGACATTAATTAGGATTTGATATTAAAGGAAAAAGAATCAGCCCTTTGGGTTCATCTTTTCTCTTCTACCTTATTCCGCAATTTACGATTTTACGAATCCTAGTTTTTCTCTCTGAACCATGAGCAACTAAACCTCCCCTGTTAAGGTTAGGAGCTCTGTCTATTGTATGGATTGATAATATTACTTTTCTATTTTAATTCATGTACTGATTTATAATTCAACAGAGGATTAAAATTAGCGATTTAAAGGCCTGGGAAACATGTTTTCAATCATAGCACAAATTGGGAAGGAAACTTAAAAACATGCAATTTACATGAATAAGTTTGAGAGTAGTTGGTGCACGAAATTGTGATTCACACTTTTCACAACTCCACACAACTAACCAGCAAGTGCACTGGGTCATCCAAGTAATACCTTATGTGAGTAAGGTCGATCCTACAGAAATTGTCGGCTTGAAGCAAACTATGGTTATCTTGTAAATCTTAGTCAGGAGATTAATGATAAGAATGATTTTTTTTATGAAAAGTAAATAACATGAAATAAATGGTACTTGTAATTCAGTGATGAGGAACGGGTTGAGGTTCCAGAGATGCTCTGTCATCTAAATCTCTGCTTTCCTACTGTCTTCTTCTCCAAACACGCATGGCTTCCTTCAATGGCAAGCTGTATGATCCTCTCGGATGAAAACTACCAGGTACGATCTCTGCACGGCTAATCAACTGTCGGATTTCTTGTCTCGGATGAAAAATACCATGTACAACTACCGCACGGCTAATCATCTGTTGGTTCTCACCAGCGTCGGAATAGGACCCTTATCCTTTTGTACACTGTCACTGCGCCCAACATTCGTGAGTTTGAAGCTCGTCATAGTCATCCCTTTCCAGATCCTACTCGGAATATCACAGATAAGGTTTAGACTTTCCAGATCCCAGGAATGTTGCCAATTAGTTCTAGCCTCTACCACGAAGGTTCTGATTTCACGGACTCGGTCCGTGGATCAGAAACCTAAGAGATACGCACTCAAGCTGTCGCCCAATGACTACATTGAGCTCAGATAGAAAGGAAGTGGTTATTAGGCATGCGTTCATAGAATTGAAAATAATGATGAGTGTCACGGATCATATCATTCTCTAGACTGAAGTACGAGTGAGTATCTTAGAATAGAATCAAACGTGATTGAATAGAAAACAGTAGTAATTACATTAATCCATTGAAACACAGCAGAGCTCTGCACCCCCACCTATGGGTTTAGAGACTCATGCCGTAGAAGATACAATATGAAGTGTAAAATGTCATAAGGTACAAAATGAATCTCTAAAAGTAGTTTTTATACTAAACTAGTAACTTAGGTTTACAAAAAATGAGTAACTAAGTGCAGATAGTGCAGAAATCCACTTTCGGGACCCACTTGGTGAGTGTTTGGGCTGAGCTTTCAAGCTTTCACGTGCATATGCCTCAAGTTGGAGTTAAACGCCACCTTGGGTGCCAAAATGGGAGTTTAACGCCAAGAATTATGCCAGTTCTGGCGTTTTACGCCAGAAAGTTTTTGGCTGGCTTTTAACGCCAGTTTGGGCTATCAAATCTCGGACAAAGTATGAATTATTATATATTGCTGGAAAGCCCAAGATGTCTACTTTCTAACGCAATTGAGAGTGCGCCAATTGGGCTTTTGTAGCTCCAGAATAACCACTTCGAGTGCAGGAGGGTCAGAATCCAACAGCATCTGCAGTCCTTTCTCAGCCTCTGAATCAGATTTTTGCTCAGGTCCCTCAATTTTAGCCAGAAAATACCTGAAATTACAGAAAAATACACAAACTCATAGTAAAGTCCAGAAATGTGATTTTTGCATTAAAACTAATAAAAATATAATAAAAAGTAACTAAAACATACTAAAAACTATGTAAAAACAATGCCAAAAAGGGTATAAATTATCCGCTCATCACAATACCAAACTTAAATTGTTGCTTGTCCCCAAGCAACTAAAAACAAAATAGGATAAAAATAAGAGAATATACAATAAATTCCAAAATTATCAATGAAGATTAATTTTAATTAGATAAGCGGGGCTAGTGGCTTTTTGCTTCTGAACAGTTTTGGCATCTCACTTTATCCTTTGAAGTTCAGAATGATTGGCCTTTATAGGAACTCAGAATTCAGATAGTGTTATTGATTCTCTTAGTTCAGTATGTTGATTCTTGAATACAGCTACTTTATGAGTCTTGGCCGTGACCCTAAGCATTTTGTTTTCCAGTATTACCACCGGACACATAAATGCCACAGACACATAACTGGGTGAACCTTTTCAGATTGTGACTCAGCTTTGCTAGAGTCCCCAGTTAGAGGTGTTCAGAGCTCTTAAGCACACTCTTTTTGCTTTGGACCACGACTTTAACCGCTCAGTCTCAAGCTTTTCACTTGACACCTTCACGCCACAAGCACATGATTAGGGACAGCTTGATTTAGCCGCTTAGGTCATGATTTTTTTCCTTTGGGCCCTCCTATTCATTAATGCTCAAAGCTTTGGATCCTTATTACCCTTCGCTTTTGGTTTAAAGGGTTATTGGCTTTTTCTGCTTGCTTTTTCTTTTTCCTTCTTTTTTTCACTGCTTTTTCTTGCTTCAAGAAACAATTTTATGATTTTTCAAATTATCAATAATATTTCTCCTTTTTCATTATTCTTTCAAGAGCCAACATTCATAAACTTCACTATAAAAAATATGCAATGTTCAAGCATTCATTCAGAAAATAAAAAGTATTACCACCACATCAAAATAATTAGACTAATTTCAAGATAAATTTCGAAACTATGCACTTCTCGTTCTTTTGAAAATAAAAATATTTTTCATTTAAGAAAGGTGAGGGATTCATGGAATCATTCATAGCTTTAAGACATAGACTCTAAAATTTATTGATCATGGAATAAAAATAAGACATAAAATAAACATAAAAGCAGACAAATAATAATAAAAGAAAAGAAATTAAAGACATAAAAATAAATGACTCTAATACTAATGCTTATGTAACTCTTAAAATAGGTTTCTAATATTAAAAGTTATCACAGAATTAGGACTCAACAACCTTGGTTTTGAGGGGTAGGTGCTCCTTCAATTTGTGGGACGTCCAACTCTTCAAGAGACAGCTTCTGATGCTTCAATTCCTGTATTTCACGCCCTTGTTTCTCTTGTTCTATGAGCATTTTGCAGAGCATGCTGTTTTGATTCTGCTGCTCTTCTTTAAGTTGATTCACAGCTTCTTGCAGCTTGGTGACAGATGCTTCTAAGCGGGCCCAATAGTCAAATTGAGGAATTTCTGGGAGGAGCTCATGCGCTCCCCTCTTGATAAGGTTATCTTGAATTTGAGATCCATCCATCACTTTTTTGGTGATTGGGCGTTCAACTGTGATGTATTCATCCACACCCATCTGTACCCCTGCATCTTTACATAACAGACTAATCAAGCTTGGGTAGGCCAATTTGGCCTCAGTGGATTCCTTGTTTGCAAACATGTAAATTTCAACAGGGATAAGCTGATGAATCTCTACCTCCTTCCCCAGCATAATACAGTGAATCATCACTGCCCTCTTGACAGTGACTTCAGATTGGATGCTGGTTGGGAGTATAGAACGCCCAATGAAATCCAGCCAACCTCTAGCAACTGGTTTGAGATCACCTCTCTTTAGTTGGTTTGGGACACCTTTTGAATTAGTAATCCACTTGGTTCCAGGGAGGCATATGTCCTCTAAAACTTGATCTAGCCTTTTATCCTTGGCCATTCTCCTATTAAAGGACTCTGGATCATCTTGTAGTTGAGAAAATTTGAGAACTTCTCTCACTTTGTCAAAATGGAAGTAAATAATCTTCCCTCTGACCATAGTCCGAAAGGAGTAGAAAGCAGTTCCCTCTAATCTTTGCTTTTCTGTCATCCACAGATTTGCATAAAATTCCTGGACCATGTTTCTTCCAACATGTATCTCAGGATTAGCCAGGACTTCCCAGCCCCTGTTTTGAATCTACTCTTGGATCTCCGGGTATTCATCTTCTTTCAGATTGAACCTAACTTCCCTCTATTGGTCTGCATGTTCCTTGGTGTAGAAGTTCTCATGCATCCAACGTGGTTTTGGATTGCTTTCTTTCTTCTCTCTTGAAGTGGTTTGTCTTCCTTTGGGTGCCATGAGATTGGTTTGTTTTAACTTAGGGATCACGGAAATCACACCAAACTTAGAGATTTGCTTGCCCTCAAGAAAAATGAAAAGAAAGAAGATGAATAGATGGAGAAAAGGATTCGAATGATGGAGGAGAGGGGATGGCCGAATGTATAAATAAAGGGGAGGGAGGGGATGGGTTCAAAATTTTAGAACAAGATATGATTTGAAAGATATGATTGATAAAAGATAAACATGATATGAAAAAGAGAAGATTGTTTTCAAAATTTAGGAGATATGAAAAAGATATGAGGAAGTTAGATCTGAATTTTTGTTTATGCATCTAAGAAATAAAAGATAATATGAATGAGTTAAAAAGATTTGAAAAGAAATTGGAAAGAGGAATGAGTTTTGAAAAAGAATTGAGAAAAATTTGAAAGAGAATTAGAAAAAAAATTTTTGTTTTTGAGAATGGGAATTGAGAATTGAATGTTTATAATATTTGGATGCAAAAAATCTTGAATTAAAACATGAAAAGTAAAAAAAAATTGGATTGGAAACAAAATTACCTCTCCCCTAGTTGTTCTGGCGTTAAACGCCCAGAATGATAGTCATTCTGGCGTTTAATGCCCATCTGGTGGCCATTTTGGGCGTTTAACACCCAGCTAGGTACCCTGGCTGGTGTTAAATGCCAGAAATCCTTCTTTACTGAGCATTTTTCTGAATGCCCAGAATGCTGCCCATTAATGATACCTTTACTGGTGTTAAACACCCAGAATGGTAGCCATTCTGGCGTTTAACGCCCAAATTGCCTCTTTACTGGCGTTTTGATGCCAGTGAGCTCTTTTTCTCTGTGATTCTTCTTCTTTATGTCCTGAACCTTTATATCCTTGACTCGTTCACTGAAAGGCATTAATAAACACGAACAACAAGATTAAATGGACTTATATAATTGTTATAAACATCTATTTTTTTTTATAATGGCTGAGTTGCCTCCCAGCAAGCGCTTCTTTACCGTCTTTAGCTGAACTTTACTGAGCTTTTTAATTTAGTCTCAGTTTTGAGCATTCTTGCTCAACATTGCCTTCAAGATAATGTTTGACTCTCTGTCCATTGACGATGAACTTTTTGTCAGACTCCATATCCTGAAGCTCTACATATCCATATGGTGACATGCTTGTAATCACATATGGTCCCTTCCACCGGAATTTCAATTTCCCAGGGAACAATCTGAGCCTAGAGTTAAACAGTAGAACATTCTGTCCTGTCTCAAAGACTCTAGATGACAGCTTTCTGTCATGCCACCTTTTTGCTTTCTCCTTGTAAATTTTAGAATTTTCAAAAGCATTGAGTCTGAACTCTTCCAGCTCATTCAATTGGAGTAATCTCTTTTCTCCAGCTAAATTTGCATCAAGGTTTAGGAATCTGGTTGCCCGGTAGGCTTTGTGTTTCAGTTCCACTGGCAGATGGCAGGTTTTTCCATACACAAGCTGGTATGGAGAGGTCCCTATAGGAGTCTTGAATGCGGTTCTGTATGCCCACAGAGCATCATCCACACTTCTTGCCCAATCTTTTCTACGGGTATTTACAATCCGTTCCAGGATTCGTTTTAGTTCTCTATTTGAGACTTCAGCCTACCCATTTATCTGTGGATGATATGGAGTTGCAACTTTATGGTTAATTCCATATCGGATTAGAGCAGAGTCAAACTGTTTATTGCAGAAATGAGTGCCTCCATCACTGATCAGTATCCTAGGGACACCGAACCTGCTGAAGATAATCTTCTGGAGGAACTTCATCACTGTCTTAGTATCATTAGTGGGTGTTGCAATTGCCTCCACCCATTTAGATACATAGTCTACTGCCACCAGAATATAATTGTTTGAATATGATGGTGGGAAAGGCCCCATGAAGTCAATACCCCATACATCAAACAACTCAATCTCTAAGATCCCTTGCTGAGACATGGCATAACCATGAGGCAGATTACCAGCTCTCTGGCAACTGTCACAGTTACGTACAAACTCTCAGGAGTCTCTATAGAGAGTAGGCCAGTAGAAGCCACATTCAAGAACTTTTGTTGCTGTTCGCTCACCTCCGAAGTGTCTTCCATATTGTGATCCATGGCAATGGCATAGGATCTTCTGTGCCTCTTCTCTAGGCACACATCTACAGATTACTCCGTCTGTACACCTCTTAAAGAGATATGGTTCATCCCACAAGTAGTACTTTGCATCAGTAATCAATTTTTTCGTTTGCTGCTTACTGTACTCTTTGGGTATAAATCTCACAGCTTTATAGTTTGCAATGTCCGCAAACCACGGTACTTCCTGAATGGCAAAGAGTTTCTCATCCGAAAAGGTTTCAGAGATCTCAGTAGGAGGGAGGGATGCTCCTGCTACTGGTTCTATCCGGGACAGGTGATTTGCTACTTGGTTCTCTGTCCCTTTTCTGTCTCTTATTTCTATATCAAACTCTTGTAGAAGAAAAACCCATCTTATGAGTCTGGGTTTTGAATCTTGCTTTGTGAGGATATATTTTAGAGCAGCATGGTCAGTGTACACAATCACTTTTGATCCTACTAAATAAGATATGAATTTGTCAATGGCATAAACCACTGCAAGCAACTCCTTTTCTGTTGTTGTGTAATTCTTCTATGCGTCATTCAAAATACGGCTAGCATAATAAATGACATGCAGAAGCTTGTCATGCCTCTGTCCCAATACTGCACCAATGGCATGGTCACTGGCATCACACATTAGTTCAAATGGTAATGTCCAGTCTGGTGCAGAAATGACTGGTGCTGTGACCAACTTAGCTTTCAGAGTTTCAAACGCTTGCAGACACTCTGTGTCAAAGACAAATGGCGTGTCAGCAGCTAGCAGATTGCTCAGAGGTTTTGCAATTTTTGAAAAATCCTTTATAAACCTCCTATAGAATCCTGCATGCCCCAGAAAGCTTCTGATTGCCTTAACATTGGTAGGTGGTGGTAATTTTTCAATTACCTCTACCATAGCTTGATCCACCTCTATTCCTTTGTTCGAAATTTTGTGCCCATGAACAATTCTTTCAGTCACCATAAAATGACATTTCTCCCAGTTTAAAACTAGGTTAGTCTCTTGGCACCTTTTTAGAACAAGTGCTAGATGGTTAAGACAGGAGCTGAATGAGTCTCCAAATACTGAGAAGTCATCCATGAAGACTTTCAGAAATTTCTCTACCATATCAGAAAAATAGAGAGCATGCACCTCTGAAAGGTTGCAGGTGCATTGCACAGACCAAATGGCATCCTTCTGTAGGCAAATACTCCAGATGGGCATGTGAATGCTGTTTTCTCTTGGTCCTGAGGATCTACTGTAATTTGGTTGTAACCTGAATAGCTATCCAAAAAGCAGTAGTATTCATGACTTGCTAGTCTCTCTAGCATCTAGTCTATGAATGGTAAAGGAAAATGATCCTTCCTGGTGGTTGTATTGAGCCTTCTGTAGTCAATACACATACGCCACCCTGTAACTGTTCTTGTAGGAACCAGTTCATTATTTTCATTATGAACTATTGTCATGCCTCCCTTCTTAGGGACAACTTGGACAGGGCTCACCCAGGGGCTATCAGAAATAGGATAAATAATCTCAGCCTCTAGTAACTTAGTGACCTCTTTCTGCACCACCTCCTTCATGGCTGGATTCAGCCGCCTCTGTGGTTGAACCATTGGCTTAGCATCATCCTCCAATAGGATCTTGTGCATGCATCTGGCTGGGCTAATGCCCTTAAGATCACTTATGGACCACCCAAGAGCTGTTTTGTGTGTCCTCAGCACCTGAATTAATGCTTTCTCTTCCGGTGGTTTTAAAGTAGAGCTGATGATCACAGGAAAAGTGTCATTTTCTCCTAGAAATACATATTTTAGGGATGGTGGTAGTGGTTTGAGCTTAGATTTAGGAGGCGTCTCCTCTTCCTGAGGAGTTTTTAGAGATTCTTCTGTTTTCTCTGGTTCCTCCAAATCAGGCTGACCATTTTTAAAAATGTCCTCTAGCTCTGACTCGAGACTCTCAGTCATATTGACCTCTTCCACCAGGGAGTCAATAATATCAGTGCTCATGCAGTCTTTTGATGTGTCTGGATGCTGCATAGCTTTGACAGCATTCAACTTGAATTCATCCTCATTGACTTTCAGGGTTATCTCCCCTTTTTGGACGTCAATGAGGGTTCGTCCAGTTGCTAGGAAAGGTCTTCCTAGAATCAGAGTTACACTCTTGTGCTCCTCCATTTCCAGCACTACAAAGTCAGTGGGAAAGGCAAATGGCCCAACCTTGTCAATCATGTCCTCAATTACGCCTGATGAAATCTTAATGGAGCCATCAGCAAGTTGGAGGCATATCCGGGTTGGTTTAACTTCATCAATCAAACCAAGCTTTTTGATAGTGGATGTAGGTATTAAGTTGATACTTGCCCCAAGATCACATAGAGCTATCTTGGTACAAGCACCCTCTAATGTGCATGGTATCATAAAGCTTCCGGGATCTTTAAACTTCTCTGGTAAGCTTTTCAGAATGACTGCACTGCATTCTTCAGTGAGGAAAACTTTTTCAGTTTCTCTCCAATCCTTCTTATGACTCAAGATCTCTTTCATGAACTTAGCATAAGAGGGTATTTGCTCAAGTGTCTCTGCAAACAGAATCTTTATTTCAAGAGTCCTGAGATAGTCTACAAAGCGGGCAAATTGTTTATCCTGTTTCGCTTGGCGGAGTTTCTGAGGGCAAGACATCTTGGCTTTATATTCTTCAACCTTAGTTGGTGCAGGCCTATTTCCTACGGGGTTGGAGAAGCCTGCTTAAGGGGGTTGTTATCAGCACTTGCAAGTGTCTGATCCCTTGTTGGCATTTGAACGCCAGAAGTGGGTGCTGCATGGGCGTTTAACGCCAGATTGCCACCCTTTTCTGGCATTTGAACACCAGATTTGGCTACCCATTGGGCGTTTAATGCCACTTTTTCACCCTTTTTTGGTGTTTGAACGCCAGAATCATTCCTCTCTGAGCTCTCACTGTCCTCAGAGGAATTTTGGACAGTGGGTTGGTCATCCTCTGTCAGTTGTTCCTTTCTTGGCTTTCTGCTGCCTTGAGTTGAAGTATTCAATGTCTTCCCACTCTTTAATTGAACAGCTTGGCACTTTTCTGTTATCTATTTAGATAGTTGTTGTCTTGTCTGATCCAATTGTGCTTCCATATTCTTGTTAGCATTTTTAGTGTCTTGTAGCATCTCTTTAAATTCTGCTAACTGTTGTGTTATAGAAAATAGTTGCTGATTGAGTTCAATAATTTGTTTTGAAGGACTAAGTTCAGTGGATATTGCCTCAACCTCTTCTTTCATGGAGGACTCACTACTTAAGTACAGGTGCTGATTTCTAGCAACTGTATCAATGAGCTCTTGAGCCTCTTCAATTCTCTTTCTCATGTGTATAGATCCACCAGCTGAGTGGTCTAGAGACATCTGGGCCTTTTCTGTAAGCCCAAAGTAAAAGATGTCTAACTGCATCCATTCTGAAAATATTTCAGAGGGGCATTTCCTTAGCATCCCTCTGTACCTCTCCCAGGCATTATATAGAGATTCATTATCCTCTTGTTTAAAGCCTTGGATGTCCAGCCTTAGCTGTGTCATCCTTTTTGGAGGGAAATATTGATTTAGGAATTTGTCTGATAACTGTTCCCATGTTCTTATGCTTGCTGTGGGTTGGTTATTTAATCACCTCTTAGCTTGATCTTTTACAGCAAATAGAAACAGTAATAATCTGTAGACATCCTGATCTACTTCCTTATCACGTACTGTGTCAGCAATTTGTAAGAACTGTGCCAGAAACTCATTAGATTCTTCCTGTGGAAGACCAGAATACTGGCAATTTTGCTGCACCATGATAATGAGCTGAGGGTTTAGCTCAAAACTGCTGGCTCTGATGGGGGTATACAGATACTACTCCCATATGAAGCAGTAGTGGGGTTAGCATATGACCTAGAATTCTTCTGGACTGTTCATTTCCACTTAGGTCCATGATGGAGAAAGGGAGATGATGTGGATTGCAAAATAAAAATAGACTAAAAGAAAAATTAAAATATTTTTGTTTTTATTTTATTTATTTAATGGTAATTTAAAATTAAAGAAATTAAAATAAAGTAAATGGGAAAATGGTATAAGTTTCAAAAATTAAAAGAAAAGAAATAAAAGAAATTAGAAAACCAAATTAATTAATTAAATAAAAAGATTTGAAAAATTATGGGTGAGGATTTTCGAAAAATGAAGATAAGGAAAGTGGTTAGGAAGTTTTGAAAAAGATATGTCTTAAAATTAAAGATACTTGTAAAAATAAATAAATAAAAGAAAAGATTTGAAAAAGATATGATTTTAAAATTTGAAGATTGAGACTTTCTCAACAAGAAAACACCAAACTTAAAATTTTTCAATCAAACTAATAAAATAGTATAAGTAATTCGAAAATTATAAATAAGAAAAGAAAAATATTTTGAAAAATTTTATAAAGGGTTTTCAAAAAATATATATAAAAAAAAGAATTGAAAAAGATTTAAAAAAGATAAATTTTAAAATTGAAATTCTAACTTGACTAACAAGAAACTACCAATGTTTAAAAAATTTTTGACTAAGTCAACCTAGGTAATTCGAAAATGATAAGTAATTAAAGGAAAAGATATTTTTTTTTCTAAGTTTAAAGAGAAAAACAATAAAATGACACCAAACTTAGAATTTTTAGATCAAAACAAAGAAAACAAACAAGAAAACTTTGAATGTCAAGATGAACACCAAGAATACTTTGAAGATCAAGATGAACACCAAGAACAAATTTTGGAAATCTTTAAGAAAATAAAAACACAAAGGACACCAAACTTAAAGATTTTTATACTTTGGACACTAATAATTCGAAAATGCACAAGAAAAACAAGAAAAGACACAAAACAAGAAAAACTAAAGACCAAACAAGGAAAATAAACAAGAACAACTTAAAGATCAAGAAAGAACAAGGAACATAAAACTCGAAACAAGATATAAAAAAAGAACATGTAATTCGAAAATTTGAAAGAAAGTAAAAACATGCAATTGACACCAAACTTAAAATATGAAACTAAACTCAAACAAAAGACTCAATTATTAGTTTATTGGTTTTTATCTATTTATATAGAAAATTTTGAAAATAAGAATCTAGAAAAAGGAAAACAAGGATTTTAAGATTTTAACCAAAAACAATAATAGAAGACGCAATTTTAATGACTCTAAACCAAAAAGATAAATTTTTCCTAATCTAAGCAACAAAATAAATCGTTAGTTGTCCAAACTCGAATAATCCCCGGCAACGGCGCCAAAAACTTGGTGCACGAAATTGTGATTCACACTTTTCACAACTCCGCACAACTAACCAGCAAGTGCACTGGGTCGTCCAAGTAATACCTTACGTGAGTAAGGGTCGATCCCACGGAGATTGTCGGCTTGAAGCAAGCTATGGTTATCTTGTAAATCTTAGTCAGGAGATTAATGATAAGAATGATTTTGTTTATGAAAAGTAAATAATATGAAATAAATGGTACTTGTAATTCAGTGATGAGGAACAGGTTGAGGTTCCGGAGATGCTCTGTCATCTGAATCTCTGCTTTTCTACTGTCTTCTTCTCCAAACACACATGGTTTCCTTCAATGGCAAGATGTATGATCCTCTCAGATGAAAACTACCAAGTACGATCTCTGCACGGCTAATCAAATGTCGGATTTCTCGTCTCAGATGAAAAATACCATGTACAGCTACCGCACGGCTAATCATATGTCGGTTCTCACTAGCGTCAGAATAGGACCCTTATCCTTTTGGACACTGTCACTGCGCCCAACATTCGTGAGTTTAAAGCTCATCACAGTCATCCCTTCCTAGATCCTACTCGGAATACCACAGATAAGGTTTAGACTTTTCGGATCCTAGGAATGCTGCCAATTGGTTCTAGCCTCTACCACGAAGGTTCTGATTTCACGGACTCGGTCCGTGGATCAGAAACCTAAGAGATACGCACTCAAGATGTCACCCAATGAATACATTGAGCTCAGATAGAACGGAAGTGGTTTTCAGGCACGCGTTCATAGAATTGAGAATAATGATGAGTGTCAGGGATCATATCATTCTCTAGATTGAAGTACGAGTGAGTATCTTAGAATAGAATCAAACATGATTGAATAGAAAACAGTAGTAATTGCATTAATCCATTGAAACACAGTAGAGCTCCTCACCCCCACCTATGGGATTTAGAGACTCATACCATAGAAGATAAAATATGAAGTGTAAAATTTCATAAGGTACAAAATGAATCTCTAAAAGTAGTTTTTATACTAAACTAGTAACTTAGGTTTACAGAAAATGAGTAACTAAGTGCAGATAGTGTAGAAATCCACTTTTGGGACCCATTTAGTGAGTGTTTGGGCTGAGCTTTCAAGCTTTCACGTGCATATACCTCAAGTTGGAGTTAAACGCCACCCTGGGTGCCAAAATGGGCATTTAACGCAAAGAATTATGCCAGTTCTGGCGTTTTACGCCAGAAAGTTTTTGGCTGGATTTTAACGCCAGTTTGGGCCATCAAATCTTGGAAAAAGTATGAACTGTTATATATTTCTGAAAAGCCCAAGATGTCTACTTTCTAACGCAATTGAAAGCGCACAAATTGGGCTTCTGTAGCTCCAGAAAATCCACTTCGAGTGCAGGAGGGTCAGAATCCAACAGCATCTGTAGTCCTTTCTCAGCCTCTGAATCAGATTTTTGCTCAGGTCCCTCAATTTCAGCCAGAAAATACCTGAAATTATAGAAAAATACACAAACTCATATTAAAGTCCAGAAATGTGATTTTTGCATAAAAACTAATAAAAATATAATAAAAAATAACTAAAACATTCTAAAAACTATGTAAAAATAATGCCAAAAAGGGTATAAATTATCCGCTCATCAGTAGTTGACAAAACCCACTCAATTCAGTCCAAAATATATCATAAAATAGTGGTGTATCAATCCACACAATCTACAACCCCTGTTGTCTTGCTGTAAAATATGACATCATTCCGTCGTAGCCAAATAATCCATATTATTGATAAGAACCCAACTAGCCAATACTTGTGTAGCTTATTTCTCATCGGCATGGATCTCCAACTCTCAAAGTGATCTTTCAAAGTACCAGGAGAAGTCCACGCCTGTCCAAACGCCAAGATCCATGCACACCACACCTGCTAAGAGAACTCACAAGTAACAAATAAGTGTTGTATATTTTCAACATCTTTCTTATCCAACACACACAAATTATCATTTTGTTGTAGGATTCTCAGTTTACCTAGCCGATCCTTTGTGTTGACCCTGCCTACCAGGACAAACCAATCAAACAACTTGATCCGAGGTAGAATTAAACCTTTCCAAATTTCCTTTGTGAATCTGTAGCTCAGAAACTCCTCATCCAAGGTCTCTTCCGGCAAAACCTGCACAAATGAGTTAGTAGAATAAACTCCTTCCTTGTCAAATTTCTATACCACTCTATCTTGCACATTTGCTATTAATCTAACAGATTGTAAGACATAAAACAGTTGGTTCAATGTATTGGTCTCCCATTGGCATAGTTCCCTCCTCCATTAGAAGTGGCAAACCCACTCTATCCCATTCCAGAACCTGCAATCCTCAATTAATTATCCTTTTTTGGTTTGAAATCAAGAAGAGTCTTGGAAAGGAGTCTTTTAGCTTTTTCACTTGGAGCCATGTATCCTCCCAGAATCTGGTAGATCTACCACCTCCTACTTCCATGGCAAGGACATTAATCATCTTCTGCCTGACATGTTGCTCCTTTATTTGTACTTGACATATGTCTCTCTACGGGCCCCCTCTCTTTGGTAATGCCTGAGTTGACAACAAGTGATTCAGGTTCAAGCTATTACAAGAGTACACAATCTTCTTCCATAAAGGACAGTCCTTCTTTGAGAATCGCTACCACCATTTAAATAGTAAAGCAGTATTACGGACCACTGGATCACCCACCCCCAATCCTCCTAGCTTCTTTGGTGCCTAGACCGTCTCCCACTTCACGAGAGCCATACCAGGTCATCCGTCATTCTTCCCCTAAAAGAACCTCCTCTGCAAGGAGATGATTCTTTGTGCAGCCGCATTTGGCATCTTATACAAGTTCAAGTAATAAATAGGTAGCTGTTGATCACCGACTTAATGAGCACCAGCTTACCAGCCTTACTAAGAACCTTTGCTTTCCACAAGCTCAATTTCTCCTCCACCTTATCTAAAACCGGCTTCCAAGTTTTTACCAACCGTAGATTTGCTCCTAGGTAAATGCCAAGATACCTCACCGGTAGGGCTGCCTCTTGGCACCTCAGTAGCTGACACATCCGGCTAACCCACTCCTATCTGCAGTTTGTTGGTATCAAATTGGACTTCTCGAAGTTAATGCTCAAGGCAGACATCATTTCAAAGCACCTCAGAAGTCTCTTATAGTTTCTCACTAACTCCTCCTCCAACGGACAGAATAATATAGTGTCATTAGCAAATTGTAAGTGTGACAACTCTATATTATCCCTCCTTACTGCCTCCCCGATCATCCTGTTAAGAACATCCACTACCAGAACAAACAAAAACGGCGATAACGGATCACCTTGCCATAGCCCCCTCTCCATTTTGAATGGTTTCAATGGTGACCCATTAACTAGAATAGAAATAGATGCCGATCTACACTCCCTAACCCATGCCTTCCATGTTCTACCAAAGCCCATCTTCTCTAATACAGTATCAACAAAGCACTATTTAACTCTATTATAGGCTTTTTGGAAGTCTAGTTTGATAATCACTGATGCCTTCTTTTTCAGTTTCAACCATTGCACAGTTTCACATGCAATTAAAGGTTCATCATGTATCTTCTTTCCCTTCACAAAGGGACTCTGTGATTCTCCAACTAAACCTGGCATTACACTTCTCATTCTTCGTGTCAACAATTTAGAGATAATTTTATATACACATCTAACCATGCTGATAGGTCTGAGATCTTTAATCTCCTTAGCCCCAATAAATTTCAGTGCCAACGCTAACCATGTGACATTAGAGCCTGTTGGAAATCTTTCCATCTCAAAAAAAGTCATCACATATGTAGTGAATTCTATTCCTATCTCGTTCCAACACTTTTTTATAAAATTCATGTTGTACCCATCGCTCCCTAGAGCCTTAGAAGATTCACATTTCCAAATAGTCTCTTTCATCTCCTCTACTGATAGTAGCACCTCTAGGCTTCCGCTTCCTCCCTCTCTAATCGATTAACTAATCCATCCCTAAAGCTCACACTTAGAGAACCTTCTTGGTGGTACAGACGTTTATAAAAGTCCCAAACGGCAACTTTGATCCTTGCTTGTTTCCTCACTAACCTCCCATTAATCACCAAAGACTCAATCTGGTTATTCCTTCTTCTTGCCGAAAGAATATTGTGGAAGTATCTTGTGTTCCTATCCATCTCATTAGCATGCCGAGATCTAGACATTTGCTTCTAGTGAACATCCTATCTCACATATCACTTTTCACAGCACCTCACTAACGCCCTTCTCCTTGCCTCCATTATATCATCATAATGTCCACTGTTAACCATATCATCCACCTTCTTTATTTCTTCCTCAAACCTCTTTAATCTTTCAGTCATATCCCCAAAATGCTGCTTATGCCATCTGCGTAGTGGTACTGATAGTGCTTTCATCTTCTCTAAGAATTGTATGTCGCCTAATTCCCTCCGTTCTTTCTTCACCATTCTCAAAAACCCTTCATGTATGAACCACGAGTCCAAACTTCAGAATGGTCTTGGGCCATCAAATCTCCTGTTGTTTTCCATGATCAAAAGGCAGTGATTCGATAAACCTCTTGGACTTCCCCTCAGACGCGTCTCCAGGTACACATCAAGCCACCCCAAAGAAACTAGGCTCCTATCAATGCAAGTCTATGACTGTCCCCTAAACCACGTATACTTACGATCATTTAGCGCTAAATCAATCAACTCCATGTCATTTATCAATGTTATAAAATCTTTCGCAAACATTGATAAACTAGTCGCTCCTTTTCTTTCTTCCAAATGCAAAATTTCATTAAAATCCCCCAAATAACAGAAAGGCACCTGACACAGTCCTGCAATATAACTCAATTCTTTCCACATAGAAATCTTCTTAGCTCTCGCATGTGGTCCATACACTAAACAAATAGCACAATGAAAATTATCTTTTACCACAACCTCTTCTACACACATCCATCTATCCCCTTTATAGCAGTTAGTCAGTTTAAAAACCATTTTATCCCATATTAACAATAACCTTCTAGAAGCCCCAATTGAATTTACAAACTCCTAACACGCTCTATTACTTCTCCAGATACGAACTACATCAAATTTAGTCACCATCTCCTTCTTTGTTTCTACCAAACCCAACATTTCCAACCTAAACTTACTTTTAAAATTCTGTAGCATACTAAAAGTAAGCATATATATGTTAAAACAACTCTATTTTTGTTGTATAAATATAGTTATCTAACATAATTTTTATTTATTTACATAAAACCCATGATTTGAGGTGCACAACAAGATCCATATCTAAAATATTTAGCAAGATGACCGATGAAAAGAAAGTTATCATCGAAGAATTGGGTTTTGGTGCGATGAAACATATCCCAGTATTAAACTGACCCATAAACTTCTGAGAGAATCAATATCGCCCATGACAAGATATGGGATGCCTTTTAGCTTGAATGCATTCGATAAAAATCCCTTTTGTTATCTATTCTATCAATAAAATTTCGATATTCTTTTTACATTAGTTTTGTGTTACTAAAATATTTTTGCTGCTATTATAGGAGATTATTTTTCGGACAAAATTGTCTATAAAAAAATCAATGAAGAGCAGAAGAATATTGTTGAAAGTTTCAAAAGCTCTTCTTTGTCACTTTGACAAAGTCTTTGATTGACCTAAGTGTGGAAAGACTGAAAAATCAACTCAAATTTAAGAGGACATTCATCCTCTTCATCCAAAAGTGCTTCTTATTGCCAACAACAATAAGCAAAATTTTTCCGGTTCACATGCCTCCCATTCTTCATGTGGACAACATACAAGAATGGAATTAAACTGCTCATGCACTCAACTTCCTGATCAAAAGAATCAGAGGGCAAAAATTGCAAAATAAATTTGTAGTAGATGGCTGTCTCTTTGCGCTTACAATCATATATTTTCATAAATCCACATACATGAATAGACCGGCGGATAAAATTCCTGGACCACTGTGGGTGGAAACATTAGACAAGGGAGAGCTCGTTAAAAGGGTAAAATGTGAGGCGAATGATGAAATGGTAACTTAACAAAAATTATTCCCTTAAATTTCGGTGCATTTGTTTAAAATATACTCTGCTAATTAAATAATTTTTTGTTTTAGGGCCTCAAAAGAAGAGCAGAACTAAGAGGACAATCAAAAGAAAGGGAAAAAGAAGGAAAAAATAAGCAACAAAAAAAAGACCTTATATTGGACCATCTTTAGAAAGTGAAAGTGTTTCTGAGAATGAGTCTGATTCTGAATATGATTTGGAGGAGACACTAAAAAGAAGAAAACAACCTGTAAGATTGGCAAAGACGTAAGTGTTACTTTTCGGTATCTTTTGTAAATAATTATTCTATTTATTTATATCATGTGTTTGTACTTTTTCAAGATGGAATCTAAAAAGAGAAAGCATATTATTGTGGATTCATCTTTTCAAATAGAGACTGAATTAGATGATGATTAAGATACTATTATTGTAATGCTATGTTCTATTTTTTCATCAATTTTTTTTATAAATAGAATTTTTTGTATGTATTGTCAAAAGCAAAAAAATTGAGAAAAAAACATAAAGAAGGTTGAAGAAAAAAAAAATGATAAGCCTATAGGAGAGTATGTATTAATTTTCGATATTTTTTAAATATTTCTTATGGTTATTTTCCTCATGATTCTTTTCTTTTCCAATATACAGGCAAAAACCAAAGATATTTCAAAAAAGGCAACACCCCTGGAAAAGAAAAAGCTTGTTCGCCCTGAACAACTAAAAAGTGGGCACGACTTGACAGAAGCTCACTATTAGTCTTCACAAACGTAAGATTCGATACCTTATGTTGTTTCTTTGCTAAATTTTTTTAAAAGCTAATGTAATTTCTCTAGTTTTACTAAATAATATTTATTTTGTCCTTAGAGTACCGCTTGTAAATCTGTCGAGTGAAAAATGATCCTGTGTTTCAAACATAGTTAAGCTTTCAAGGGTCCGTTAATGCACCAAGTGATCTAATATAATGTCTCTTTGTCTTATTATTTCTTTATTTCTTGTACTACAATAATGTTCTTTTTAATTTGATATCTCTTTTTAGAAAAAATTCCTCTAAGATTATTCTCAAGAAAAAAAGCATGAAAAAAAGAAAAAAAAGAGTTTGCAGCTTGCAACTATGTAAGTTTACTTACAGCAAAAATTTGTTATTGTTCAATGATTGAGGTGCTTTTTGACATGATTTTGGTACATTTTAAGTTCAACGTATAAGAAGACACAGTGGATGATGCCAACCCTATTCAGAAAGATATCTTGATTAAACAAACAATAGTAGAGAAAGAATTCCATCTGCAGAAAATGATGAAAGATTCACCAATATCTAAAAGGTGAGTAAAGTATTAAACTATATTATTGACTTAATTTTATTTCATTTATTTTTGTTGATTTAAATGACATTGGATTTATTTAGTATGAGTTGTACAACTATTAATCTTGGGACTAACCACGAAGATCAAATA
Organism: Arachis hypogaea; assembly: GCF_003086295.3. Taxonomy (NCBI): domain Eukaryota; kingdom Viridiplantae; phylum Streptophyta; class Magnoliopsida; order Fabales; family Fabaceae; genus Arachis; species Arachis hypogaea. The sequence continues at coordinate 32,057,320 of NC_092049.1, forward strand.
CTTGTGCTGCGAAAACATTCTCAATCTAAACCACGAAATATGTGAGTTTCCAATTTATTTTTCTTTCTCAATCATTGAGTTAATGAATTGCACCAAAAATTGTTAATGTTTACTGCGTATTAATTTCTTTATTGTTTTCCTTCATTAGAGTGCCACTACGAGCAATTGTTCCTTCAACAGAAACCTCTGTCTTCAGCCCTCCACATACTAAACAAAAACCTGATGTGCAGTTTTCAACACAAGAATCTCTACCACAAGAACCAGTTAATGTGTAAGTTCTAGTTAAATTCCTCTTCGGTGCATAATTTGTTTTGTTTCTTTCTTAAACAATTTTATATCTCATTTTGCAGCCCTCTACAACCACATTAAGAAGCTCCTGAGGTAGCTCTCACAAAGGAAACTCAGCATAAAGTTCCTCTTAAAACATAAGTTCTAATTAATAAATTTCTTTTATTATAGTTTCGGAGCATTCTTAAACTATTTGATGTGTCATCCTGCAGTACTCTACCGGCTCAAGATCATAAAACTAGCTTGTTGATTGTTGCTAATGCTGCATTAAATGATGATTTTGGTACATCATTTTTTGACCTTGGCATTAGTCAATCAAGTAATGAAGCTACACTCACCCAAAAGGATCAACTACCAACCAACAGTGGAAAATTTCAAGAAATTAGAAGCCAATATAACCCACTATTGGTTGAAGAGTTGGAAGATTTTGATTGAGGTTATGGATGCTGGGGTTGCATTAGCTTTCAAATATGCTAAGGAGACAAGTCCACAACCAGTTGTGCAGCTAAATCTGAGCTTCCTTAAAAAGTTCAAGACTCCGATTAAGAAAAAGGAAATTACAGAAGAGCTTAAAAAAATACTATTATTGGGCAACAACTATCAAGACTTATAAGGATGACAACAACAATGAATGGAAAGTTATATTCAAATAGAACCTTGAAGTTTGAATTGGTGGAAAATAGATTTCACTTGGCAACCTTAAGACTACAAGAATATATAGAAAATGTGATCATTTCTTCTTCCATAACATTAATGATTTTCTTATGAGTTATCGTGTCATATATGTAATAAATTTGGGTTGTTTGCTTTTTTCATAGGTGATTTCCATAGTATGTCAAATTTTTAACAAGAAAAATGTAAAAGATTTGAAGAACTCTTATACTGCATCCCATCGGATATTGTGGTAAGCTCTGCTACCATTAAACTTTAACCTCAATGTTGGTGCATTTCATAAATATATTGTGTTAAAGGTGATTATTTTGGTGCAAAATAATATGTTGAAGAAGTTTAAGGACAAGTACATTGATCCAGCAACTAAGAAGACCTACAGCGTCAATGTATATAAGGAATACCTCCCTTTTCTACACAAGAATAAGCTAGCATCCCATCTATTTTTAAGTTTTTATTTCTAAAACTTCTTAAATAATTATTTCATTCAATTTCATTTAGACTAAAAAATTATCCTATTTGTCCAAACTTCAGCTATTTACTCCAATTTGCCATAGTGGACATTGGTCGTTGTGGATTACGGATGTGAAAAAGAAAAGAATTTATGTGCTCGACCCCATCCACAAAGAATCTTCTAATGAAGATAGCACAAAAATGAATAAATTTGTTGTAAGTTGTTTATTATTTTCTTTATTAATTTTTTTATTTGTGTGCTTATTTTGAACTTAGCTTGCATGTTGTAATCATTAATTAATTTCAATACAATTCTTTGTCAAATAAAGTGCACTTGTTTTTTTATCACTTTTTCTAATCCAAAATTGACTGTACTACTTTTTATGATTGATTTTCTGTGGTTTTCAGAGCTTGATGATATCAGAATTGGTGATTTTTTTTCTGGAGAAAAACCTTTGGTAGACAATCTAGAGGGTATTAAAGTGCCATATATTACCATTAGTGGTCAATAAACAAGGTATTGATCTTCCTATTATTCTTTTCTATTGTAGTATTATTTCTATTAATGTCATGTTAAATTTGTTTTACTGTGTTGTTTAATTTTTGTTTATCAGCTGGGACTGTGGAATATATGTAATGAAATGGCTGGAGATAATCGATCCGAATAAGATAAAAAAAAAAGAGAAATATATATGCATGGAAAAATTGGAAACAGGTAAGTAACAATAAATGTGGTTGGTTTTTCTACTTCTAAATTAACACAGATTAATAAATTTGATTCAATTATAGAAAGAAGTTAATGGTTTCAGGTGAGAATATGCTTCGATTGTTCTCTTTGACGAAATAAATCAATTAAGAGATAAAGTAATTTCTGAATCTGAAGCCATAAGACTCTCAAAACCTTCTGTTGCCTTGTCAAGTCCTTTTTGTAAATTTTCATCAAGAGATATTGATAATAGATAGTTTGAATGTTATAAATTATTATGAATTTTTACAATGGTTGAGTACTGAATGTGTGTGTACTGTATAGTTAAAATAATCACATACTTTGCATCTTTGTAAATATTCGATCCAAGCTTTTGATAAATTCTTTTGCCATATTAAATATCTATGGAATTGTCTGTACTATTTTGAAATCCTGTTAATCCTAATGAATCTAGGTTCAAATAATTGCATAAAAGAACATTATTAGAATTGCACCGAAAATGCTTAGATGGAACACCAAAAATTGTTCAAATAAACATAGAGAATGCTTACAATTTTTTTTGTAAATTTTCATTAGCAGATATAGAAAGTGTATAGGTTAAATGTTGTAAATTGTTAAGACTTTCTATACTAGTTAAATATTGAATTGTCTGTGTACTGTATATTTAAAACAAATACATCCTTTGCATCTTTGTAAATATTTATTACAAAGCTTTTGATAGATTTTTATGAACTTGTCTTTACTGTATTAAAATTCTATTTGAATGAATGAATGAATTGCACCGAAATGCTTACAACAAAACACCAAAACTAAATCAACTAAATACTGACAACTCTATCTTATTGCATTGAATCTCTAAAAAGTTCAACTAACTCGTGAGAATTGGTGTCGATCTAGAATTTCACAAAATAGAATCTGGTTGCAAGTAGAGGCCAAATCAACAAATAACTCCCACAACCAAAGTTTGATTTTTCAAATTCAAACATTAAACCGAGAGTAATTAAACCTCGGGTTGTTCTCCCTAGGAATGCAAATCGATGTTTCACACTTTCAGTTGTAAGAAAAAAGGGGTTTTGCAATCAAGAAATGAAAGATTAAAAGAACTAAGAAATGATCAAAATTAAAATTAATGTAAGTAAAGAGGAAACAAGGTCAAAACTAGTGAAAATGCTATAAATGCATGAAAGAGCCTTGACTTGGGAATGAGAATCCAAGGAATCCTATCATCGCCATAACCACAACTATGATAATTATAATGAGTCAATCTCGCTTAGTTAACCCCTAACATCAAGGAGTAGGTCAAGCAAGCATAATTGACCTTAATCCATAAGTCCTAGGTAACTTACCAAATTAATTGGTAAAAAGCTAGCGTCAATGGAAACAAGAGTCAACTAACTACCCAAGAATTACCACTAAATGTCAGACATCATGACTCTAGTATCCTAAGAACTCAAATCCCAAGCTAAGGTGTGAAAATATACTCAAAATCCATAATTGGCATTTTCACAAACACCTTGTAGGCTTAAAAATAAAACATGGTAAATTGCAAAAGATAATAAAAACTATAACCAAAATATTCACAATATCAACAATATAAACTCAATCAAGCATATATAAATCATAAAAGACTAAATTCATCAATCAAAACTTCAAGAACTTAAAATTGCAAGTATTAACAAAGTACTTGAACCATAAGAAAATAAAAGTAAAGGGAATGTAATTAAAAGAAAATTAAGGAGTACTTACAAAAGAGTTTATCAACCCAAGATGAAAACTTGAAACTATAAAATACTACAATGGAAATGGAAAATGAAATAAAACCCTAAGAGAGCATTCTAACTACACTACTCCTACTCCTAAAATTATGGAAAATTGTGTCTAAGTCCTAATGAAAGCTTCCTACTAACTAATGCTTCATATGTCTTCATTTCCTTTGATATAACACTCCCAAAGGCTTCAGCAACTCCAAAAATTGGGCCAAAAGAGCCCCAAAATCGCGAGCCACGTGCTTCATTAATGAATCCACGTGCAGGAACCTGTGCGTATGCACATAAATGTTCACTTGTGCGTACGCACAGAGGGTTGTGCGTACGCACACCAGCCGTTTCCTCCTTGTGCACACGCACACTTGCTTGTGCGCACGCACACTTGATTGTACGTGTTTTTCCTTGTTTTCTTCATGTATTCTCCCTTGTACATGCTTTCTTCCACTTTTGCCTAGCCAATCTTGCCTATTTGACCTGAAATCACTCAACAAACATATCATGGCATTGAGTGGCATAAAAGTGGGATTGAATTGCTCAATTTAAGTACAAAAGTGCATATTTTCATATTTAGGTTCAATTAAGGGAGAAAACACAAAAGTATGCTATTTAAGTGAATAAGTGTGAGTTTATGTGATGAAATCTATCTAATTCAAGCCAAAATTCATCATTAATTATGGACTCATCATTGCACAAGGTATCCTAGTATGAAAATCTACAGCATCAAATTCTCTCTCTTTTTGCTCTCTACTTTCTAGACAATTATCGTATTGTTTTACAAATTGGATCAATGAGCTATTGCGTGTCATAAACTTGTTAAAATGCATGCATGCTCTCGCTCTTTTATGTGCTTCTCATCCCAGCCTAAAAGTGGTGATCAAGATAAATTGGGATCCATAAATGACGATCTTCAAAAAGCTCTAAAAATGATAAGATACGTAAATCAGAATCTGAATGCACCAAAACATATACCATTTTGCACCTTTATTACAGAAGCAAAACACAAAAATATCCAATTAATTATAACAAAGCCATACTTACTTGAAAGTCACTTATTATCTCCAACACCATACTTCATAAGAAAATCATTCCAATTTCTATCAAATGCATCTTTTGTGAAAGAATTCCAAACAACATGACTCATCTCTTGTTCTATTTCTTCATGTCTCTTGTAGCAATTTAATTTCTGTGAAATCTTCTTTATAATATGTGATGCGTGGCATCTTTTCTATCTTTTCCTAGTGAATTTGCATTTGAATTGTTAAGTTTAATCAAAATTTAAATATCTTTTAGCCACTATGGATGCTGCTTTGAGTTGTATGCAATTTTGTTTATTTCATGTAGTATTCGGATGAATTTGATGGAGTTTCTGTAGAAAAAGAGAAGAAAGTGACTGATGTTGTCAACTCTGACCTTATGGCACTCCAAAGGGAATACCTTGAGCTATAGAGGTCCAATTGACGTGATTCTAGTGGCATTGGAAAGCTAACTTTTAGAGCTTTCCAAAGATGTATAATAGTGTACACTTCTTTTCCAGCACACTCGGCCTTGGTGGCGCCTAACTTGGGATTCTCCAAGTTAGGAACCAAAGGAAGACTTTCACGTTGAGTTTCATGCTGCATAGGTGGCGCCTAACTTGGCTTTTCCCAAGTTAGGCATCAAGACAAAGGAAAGTGCCTCCAAGCCTTGCTGCCCCCTTCACGCCTAACTTCACAATTATGACACCGAGTGGTCCCCATTCGCTCCTCAAGGCCTGCACGAGATATTAATTGATTTTTGATTAAACTTTTTTTTTATTTATAAATAGGAAAAGATATTATTTAGTTTTAGAAAATATATTTTACATTAATTAGGATTAGATATAAAAGAGAAAAAGAATCAGCCCTTCGGGCTCTTCTCTTCGCTCTTTGGTGCGGTATTTTACAACCACACTTACTAACCGGCAAGTGCACCGGGTCGTACCAAGTAATACCTTACGTGAGTAAGGGTCGATCCCATGAGGATTGATGGATTAAGCAACAATAATGTTTGATAGGATTAGTTAGACAAACAGAAAAGAGTATTTGAATATTCAATCGTGCAGAAATTAAAATAGTAAAGTAAATAAATTGGGAAGAAAATATGGAGAAAATAGTTAAGGCTTCAGAGTTATCTATTTTTCCTGATTAATTTTTCTTACTAACTATTTTAATCATGTAGGATTTAATTTATGGCAACTATATGTGACTAGACCCTAATTCCTTAGACCTTTCTAGTCTCCTCTAAAATTCATCAACAGCCAATTTCTTGGTCAATTAATTCCAATTAGAGGGTGATAATCAATTTCTAGTTTATATGCCACAAAAACTCTAATTACCCAAAAATAAAAAGATTATATGTCACGTATCCCATTAAATCCAAATAATTAAAATTTAGGAGAAATTATTTTCAAACTGTTGTTCAAGTAAAGAGCTTTTCCAAGTTTTACAGGAACTCAAATAGAAAGAGGGTCATACTTCCGTTCCACCCAAATTCATAAAATAAAGAGCGAAAACAATTCTTAAATTATAAATCCATACATAAATTAAAGTAGAAAAAGCAATAAAATCAATCCATACAAATAGATAGAGCTCCTAACCTTAACAGTGGAGGTTTAGTTGCTCATAGAAAAGAGAGAAAATTAGGATTGTCAATTATGTTCCCCTGATGGGATGAGGTGAAATCTCCCCCAGGACCTCTCTACCAAGGAAGGAAAGCTTCCTCCTTTTATAACTAATCCTAATAAATTTAAAATCTAATATCTAAAACTAAAAATTAAAATAATATCTTTTCCTAGAATTAAAATTTGAATTAATTTAAATAATCAAATCTTCAATGGATGGATGGGGACCACTTGAATTGTCCATGCTGCAGCTTCTAATCTGTGTTTTCTGAGCTGGAAACAGGGTCAAAATAGCCCAGAAATCGCCCCTAGCGTTTTCTGTCAATTCTGCAGATCGCTCATGTGACGCGTCCGCGTCGTCCATGCGTTCGCGTCATTTGTGCAGATTCCAGTCCACGCGTTCGCGTCAGGCACGCGATCGCGTCATTGCGATTTCCTCTATTCCGCGCGGTCGCGTGAGCCATGCGTCCGCGTCGGTATTCGCTGGTCATCTCCTTGGCTTCTTCTCTTTCTCTGCAGAAACTTCATCAAATCCATTCGAATGCTACCTAAAATAAATAAAATTGCACAAAACTCAAAATAGCATCCATAGTGGCTAAAATATAATTAATTCTTAATTAAATTCAACAATTTAGATGCAAATTCACTAGGAAAAGATAGACAAGATGCTCACGCATCACTCTTACCTCATTCCGCACTTTACAGTTTTTCAGAATCCTTATTTTCTATCTAAACCATGAACAACTAATCCTCCACTGTTAAGGTTAGGAGCTCTGTCTATTCTATGGATTATAATACTATTACTGTTCTATTTTAATTCATGTATTGATTTCACATTCAAGAATTGTTTTCGTTCTTCATCTTATGAATCTGGGTAGAACGGAAGTATGACCCTTATTCTATTTGAGTTCTTGTAAAACTTGGAAAAGTTCTTTATCTAAACAACAGCTTGAAAACATATTCTCCTAAATCACTAATTATCTGGACTTAACGGGATACGTGACATATAATCCTCTTATATTTAGATAACTAGGGTTTCTGTGGCACATAAACTAGTTTTGAACTTAACCCTCTAATTGGAATCAAGTGACTAAGGAATTTGTGGTTGATGAAGGTTAAAGGAGACTAAAAAGGTCTAAGGAATTAGGGTTTAGTCACATATAGTTTGCCATGAATTTAATCTTGCATGATTAAGATAGTTGGTAAGAAAAGTTAATCCGGAAAATAAATATCTCTGAAACTTAACTGTTTTACTCATATATTTCACAACCCATTTACTGCTTGCTTTCTGATATTCTAAATTCATTGTTAATGCTAGTTGCCGGGGATTGACTGTGATTGACAACTACTAGTTGTTTGGATGCTTAGATTAGGCATTTTATCCTTAATTTTATTTAGTTTTACTCCTTAATTTTCGAAAATTTATGCTACTATTTTTTCTTAATTTCTGAAATTAAGTTTGGTGTTACCTAGTTAATTTTATTTTAATTTTCTTGTTCATTTTTTTATTAAATTTCGAAATTTCTAGCTTAATTTTTATTACAATTTTCGAAAATTTCTTGTTTTAATTGTTTAGTATTTTATTTTATTTCTTTACACAGGTTACCTCACTGGGAATTCTCTACACTCTGACGTAGAGACTCCCACTTTTCTTATTTTCTGTTTGTTTATGAGCAGGAACAGAGACAAGGAACCTCTTACAGATTTTGATCCTGAACTTGAAAGGACTTTGAGGCGGCGCTTGCAACAAGCTAGACTTTACAAGGCTAGTGAAAATCTAAGTGAGACCGTTAAAAAGGAAGCCGCAGAGTCCACTATGGATCATAATCGTGTTGTTAATGCCAATGTGGCAAATCTGAATGAGAATGAACAACCTAGAAGAGTACTTGGCTCATACACTGCTCCCAATCCAGACCTCTATAGGAATAACATTGTGGTGCCTCCTATAGCTGCAAACAACTTTGAGCTGAAGCCTCAGTTAGTCACTCTGGTGCAGCAGAATTGTCAGTATTATAGACTCCCGCAGGAAGATCTAAACCAATTTATTTCTAATTTCCTGCGGATTTGTGATACTGTGAAAACGAATGGAGTGAATCCTGAGGTTTACAAGCTCATGCTCTTTCCATTTGTTGTGAGGGATAGAGAAGCTATGGCTAGGTTCTCAACCTAAGGAGAGCCTAAACACTTGGGATAAAGTAGTTACTATATTTTTGGTGAAATTCTTCCCACCACAGAAGCTTACTAAGCTAAGGGTGGAGGTTCAGACCTTCAGGCAGAGAGATGGTGAGACCCTCTATGAAGCCTGGGAGAGGTACAAGCTGCTGACCAGGCAATGCCCCCCGACATGTTTTCTAAATGGACTTAGCTGGAGATCTTTTATGAGGGCCTCTGTGAAATGTCCAAAATGTATTTAGATAATTCTGCAGATGGTTCATTGTACATGAAGAAGACGCCTGAAGAGACTACTGAGCTTATTGAATTGGTTGCTAACAACCAATATCTTTACTCCTCTAACAGGAATCTTGTGAACTCTGGGACTCCTCAGAAGAAATGTGTTTTAGAAGTAGAGATCTTGGATGCTATTCTTGCTCAAAATAAGGTTATGTCTAAAAAGATTAATATGCTTACTCAACACTTGAGTGGGATGCAGGTTTCAGCTGTTAATGCTCAAAATGCCCCCTCAAAAGGCTCCTTATGACATGACTGGTAGCTTCATGCAAGGTGAGAATTATGATTATGCTCAATTTCCTTCTGAACAGGTTAACTACATGAGGAATGCTCCTAGAAACCCCAATAATGATCCATATTCCAAGACCTTTAATCAGGGATAGAGAAATCACCCAAATTTTGGGTGGAGAGAGAAACCTCAGAAGCCATAGAATTTTAATAATAATTCTCAGTACGGTTTTCAACTGAATAATTTTAATAACCGCCAGTTTTAGTCCTTTCAACAACAACCACCTCAGCAAGCAAATTCTCAACTACAGAAGAACACTGATTTGGAAGCACTACTGGCAAGTTTTATGCAGGAGACTAGAGCTTCACTCAGAAACTTGAAAGTGCAAGTAGGCCAGTTAAGTAAGTAAGTACCTGAGAGGCCTCCAAATACCCTTCCTAGTGATACAATGGTTAATCTAAGAGAAGACTGCAAGGCTATTCAATTGAGAAGTGGTAAAGTGGCTAATTCTGAGACCAAGGTCAATGAGGAGCTAGTTGAAAAAGAAGCTTCAGAGGAGAAGAAAGAGGAGGTGGAACACGTCTGATAAACCACTATTTTATGGTTTATATTGTGTTTAATTGTGTGGTTTTATCATGATCCTTACCCACTTATTCATTAAATTAGCATGAAATTATAATTCCTTCCTGAATTTATAACATGTTTGAAAACTGCTTCCTAGAGACTTTAATTATGTATTTTTTTAATTCTCCTTTATTCCATTCGATGCCGTGATCTGTGTGTTGAGTGTTTCAGACTTTATAGGGCATGAATGAGTTGGAGATTGGAAAGAAAGCTAGCAAAAATAGAAGGAACACAAGAATTTGAGGAGATAACCAGCGAGAAGTGACGCGGTCGCATAGCTCACACAACCGCGCGAAGGAGAGCAAATCGCAGTGACGCGGCCGCATGGCTCACGCGGCCGCACAGATTGGAAAAGCTCAGGCGTCGCGGTAGCATGGACGATGCGAACGCGTGGCAAGGAAAAGCGCGAATGACGCGTCCGCATAAATGACGCGATCGCTTGACATGTGCGATCTGCATAATCTGCAGAATTCACTGGGGGCGATTTTGGACCTTATTTCGACCCAGTTGCGGCCCGGAACAGCATACTAGAGCCAGAGAATATGAAGAAACAAAGAACAACATTCATTCTACACAGTTTTGAGTTTTAGATCTAGTTTTACTCCCTTAGGTTTCTTTCTCTAGGTTTTAGAATTTTAATTTTCAATTGATCTTAGCATTGGAACATTGAGAAGAGTTATTTCCTCATCAAGACTTCGTCATTCTAGTTCGTTCTCTTAACTTGGTTTTATTTTTCCATGTTCTCCGCCTTGTTCAATTTTGTCATTTGAATACTTTTATGATTATTTAATACAAGGATTAATTCTTCCATTTTAATTTATTTTCCATTCCAATAATCATGTCTTCTTTTAATTCCCTTTCATGTGTTATGGATTTATTATTTACAATGAGTGAGTAGTTCCCTCACTTGATGGGGAGTTGATTGAAAGGAACTCTTGAGTTGGAAGGATTGAAAGAAAATTTGTAATTGGGTTAACTGTTGGATTGTTATCTAATCACTAACACCAATCCCTTTGAACTAAGTGGATTGCAACTCGTGAATAGATCTAGCATTCCAACTTGTTTGACTTTCCTTTACCTAGTAAAGGATAACTAAACAGAACAACCATTAATTATAAATTAATCTTGAGATCATTCCATCAATAATAGAGATTCCAACTAATCAACTTCCAGTCAAGGCTTTTATTCATATTATTTGGATTTTCTCAATTTAATTTTCCACCTACTTAACTCAACTTCTTGGACATCTGATTAATAAAATAGCACACTTTTCTGCAACTCGTTGGGAGACGACCTGGGACTTAAACTCCCATTAATTTTTAATTTAAACTCTCTGTGACATATTTCTAAATTGATAGGCAGATTTTCGGTGAGTTAAGAGCTATACTTGTAACGTAACTATTTTAATAATTTTTAACTCACCAACTTCTGTGCTTCATCAATTTTTGGCGCCGTTGCCGGGGAGTTGCAATAGAGTGCTAAAGTTATTAATTAGAATTTATTTATTTACATTTTATTTTATTTTGCTACTATGAGCTACATGTTTCTTTCGTCAAATGACGCGTTCACTTCCTGATCCGCGCTTGCTAATATTCGATCCTAAAATTGAAAGGGCTATTTCACGAATAAGGCGAGAACAGCGTCGATTAGTCTGCTCTGAGGGCGGATCTGAAAGTGAACTTGAGGAAAAAACCAACCCCCGTTCTACTGATTCGATTGTTTTACGTGCAGAAGACATGGCAGCTAGGAGAGTTACCATCCAGGAGGAAGGAGCCCCTGATTTTACAATGCAACCGTTTCAAGCGCATCATCCAGCGGTAGCTACAGATTTTGAAATAAAGACCGCACTGCTAAATTTGATGCCCAAGTTTCATGGCCTACCTGCTCAAGAGCCTATCAAGCACTTGAGAGATTTCCAGGCAGCCTGTTCTACCGTCAGACGTGATGGTACTGATGAAACTTCAATTTTGCTGAAAGCTTTCCCGTTTTCTCTTGAGGGAAAAGCAAGAGAGTGGTACTACACTCAACCTCTAGCAAATGTATCCAACTGGGATACACTCAGAAAGGAGTTTTTGGAGAAATTCTTTCCATCTGAAGTTACTGATAAACTGAGGAAGGATATTTCCACAATTGTTTAGGATGACAATGAGACTCTCTTTGAATACTGGGAGTACTTCAATAATCTTCTGGAAGCATGCCCCCACCACAGGATTGACAAGATAGTGTTACTTAGCTATATCACACAAGGCATGAGGCCCCAAGATAAGACCACATTGGAAAGTGCTAGCAATGGGTCTATGAAGAAGTACAAGACCACTGATGAGGCTTGGCAATTGATCAGTGATTTAGCTGAATCTACTAGGAACCACAGGCAAAAGCAAGGCTGTTCAAAAGCCGTTGCAGAAGTATCCTCTAATAGAGAGACTGCTGCTCTAGCTCAGAGTATATGTGAGATGACCAACTTGCTGAAGCAGATGCAATTGAATCAACAACAAGCTCAGCAAGCTCAAGCTCCTCCACCACAGCAAAACCAACAACTAGTCCCACAAAGAATTTGCGGAATCTGTGCTGATTATAGCCATTACACTGATGAATGCCCGCAGCTCCAACAAGAAGACAACATGGTGGCATCCACTCATAACTTCTATGACCGCCCCAACCAAGGGTACAATCAAAGTGGAAATAATAACCATGGATGGCAGGAAAATTCTAACCAGAATTGGAGGGACAACAATAATAGAGGAGGCAGAGATAATCAGGGAAATCAGAGATGGAATAATAACAACAACAGGCAGCAGAATCAGCCTTACAGAGCACCTCACCTGAGGCAAAACCAAGGACCACAGAATAATCAACAGCAGACCTCTCAATTCACTCATTCTTCTTTATCTCCTAATGAAGAGCTACTACAATCTTTTGAGCAAAGACAACAGACCATGGAAAATAACATCATGAATAGTATTAATGCCAGTCTGAATGGTCTCACCTCTACTTTGCAAGCTTTTATGTCACAGATTGGATCAACGCAAAATTCCAGTAACCGACCTTCAAGCTCTACTGGAATCTCCTCTCAACCATTACCCAATCCAAAGGGAGGCATTAATGCCATCACCCTAAGGTACCACATTGCAGGAGAGGAATCAGGAGGAACCAAGCCCACCAGAACATACCTCAGCTGAAGAGGTAGTAGAAATAAAAGATGTTGAAGAGGAAGAGGACATACAGGACATAGCTGAAGAAGAAATAGCTCAACCACAGGAGGAAGCACCAAAGGGAGCGAACACCACAGAAAACACTACTCCCATTCCATTTCCACAACTTGCAAGGAAGCCCAGGAAGCAGCTGGAACCTGACCCCAAAGTGGTAGAAATATTCAAAAAGGTTGAGGTAACTGTTCCTCTTTTTGATGTTATTCAGCAGGTACCTAAATATGCAAAGTTTCTAAAAGACTTATGTATCCATAAAGACAAAATTAATGAATTAGAAACTATTCCTTTAGGTAGTTCTATATCTGCTTTAATGGGAGGATTACCTGAAAAATGTAGTGATCCTGGTCCTTGTATAGTTAGCTGTACTATTGGTGGTGTAGTAATTTATGATTGCATGTGTGATTTAGGAGCATGTGTCAGTATAATGCCTTTGTCTATATATGATATTTTGAGGCTCCCTCTCTTAAAAAGGTCGGCAGCTCGTTTTGTGTTAGCAGATAAAAGCATTATTACAGTGGCTGGAGTTGCTGAAGATGTTTTGGTGAACATTAAAGGGCTTACATTTCCCACTGATTTTTATATCTTGGAGATGCGCCATAATGATTTAGATAAGCCATCATCAATCCTACTTGGAAGACCATTCCTGAAGACATCAAAATTCAAATTGGATGCCTTTTCAGGAACATACTCCTTTGAAATAGATGGCCGCATAGTAATCTTCCATCTGAATGGAGTCATTGACAAACCCCCAGAGGATCGCTCTATCTTTCAGTGTGATGTAATAGATGAAAGTGTAGCTGAAGTTCACAAGGAAGAGTTTGAAGAGAGGCACACTGGACAAGGTCCAAGTGTGGGGACCCTTTTAACTGACAATGAGGGCACTTCATCATTTTCACAAGCCCCAGATAATCCAGAGCCTGCCCATGATCAAAAGTTAGAATTGAAACCCCTCCCTCCACATCTCAAATATGCTTATCTCGAAGATGAGCAGAGGTTTCCAGTTATCATTGCAAGGGAACTTACTTCTCAACAAGAGGAGCAGTTACTTGATGTGCTGAGAAAACATAAGAAGGCAATTGGGTGGAGCTTGGCAGACATAGTAGGCATCAACCCTCAAGTATGTGAGCACAGAATATTTTTAGAAGAGGGAGTAAGACCTGTCCGTCAACCGCAAAGAAGATTGAATCCCACCATCTTGGAAGTTGTCAAAAAGGAAGTGACCAGACTATTGGAAGCAGGTATCATATATCCCATTTCAGACAGTGAATGGGTAAGCCCAGTACAAGTGGTGCCCAAGAAGTCTGGGGTCACTACAGTGAAGAATGAGCATGGAGAGCTCATAGCAACTAGAGTTCAGAATGCTTGGAGAGTCTGCATTGATTACAGGCGTCTCAACTAAGCTACCCGTAAGGATCACTACCCACTTCCATTCATTGATCAAATGCTGGATCGCCTGACAGGTAAATCACATTATTGCTTTTTAGATGGTTACACAGGTTATTTCCAGATTCATATAGCTCCTGAGGATCAGGAAAAGACTACTTTTACATGTTCTTTTGGGACTTATGCTTACAAGAGAATGCCCTTTGGCTTGTGCAATGCACCAGCTACTTTCCAAAGGTGCATGATGAGTCTTTTCTCTGATCTTATTGAGGACTGTATGGAAGTTTTTATGGACAATTTTAGCGTTTATGGTGATTCTTTTAGCCTTTGCTTAGATGGATTATCTAGAGTATTAGATAGATGTGTTAATACAAACCTTGTATTAAATTTCAAAAAATGTCACTTTATGGTAAAACAAGGAATTGTATTAGGACATGTGGTATCTAATAATGGCATTTCTGTAGACCCAGCAAAGGTGAATGTTATTTCTAGTTTACCTTACCCCTCTTCTGTGAGGGAAGTCCGTTCGTTCCTTGGCCATGCAGGTTTTTACAGGAGATTTATTAAGGACTTTAGTAAGGTCGCACTTCCCTTATCCAGATTACTGCAGAAGGATATTGAGTTCGAGTTCAGTGAGGATTGCAAACAAGCGTTTGATAAGCTGAAGACTGCTCTGACTCAAGCTCCAATTGTGAGAGGACCAGACTGGAGCCAGCCGTTTGAAATCATGTACAATGCTTCCAACCACGCAGTAGGAGCAGCGCTGGCTCAGCGTGAAGGTAAGGATCCTTTCGTTATTGCTTATGCGTCTAAGACTTTAGACACTGCCCAGTCCAATTATACTACTACTGAGAAAGAGCTTCTTGCTATTGTTTTTGCTCTGGATAAATTCCGAGCTTATTTACTTGGTACTAGAGTAGTAGTGTATTCGGACCATGCAGCTTTAAAGTATCTATTAGCTAAAAAGGAGTCCAAACCAAGACTTATACGTTGGATACTGCTGTTACAAGAATTTGATTTAGAAATAAAGGATAGGAGCGGTAATCAGAATTTAGTGGCAGACCACTTGAGTCGCCTTGAGCATATTAAGGATGATTCTACTCCTATAGATGATAATTTTCCTTTTGATAACCTGCAAGCAGTATCTGAGGTAGTCCCTTGGTATGCACCTGTTGCTAATTATTTAGTTAGCCGCACATTTCCTCCAAATTTTTCTAAGCATCAAAGAGACAAGCTGAAAAGCGAGTCTAAATATTATATATGGGATGACCCATATTTATGGAGATGTGGCGCTGATCAGGTAATTAGACGTTGGGTGCCTCAATCAGAATTTCAGTCCATTTTAGAGGCCTGTCACTTATCTGAGAGTGGAGGACATTTTGGTCCTCAAAGAACAGCCAGAAAGATCTTAGACTGTGGATTCTGGTGGCCTACTCTTTTTAGAGACGCTGTTGAGTTTTGTAAATCTTGTCTCCCATGCCAGAAATTTGGTAATATTTCCAGGAGGGATGAGATGCCTCAACAAATTATGCTTTTCTGTGAAATTTTTTATGTTTGGGGCATTGACTTCATGGGTCCATTTCCAAATTCTAATGGATATTTTTATATATTATTAGCTGTGGCTTATGTTTCCAAATGGGTGGAAGCAATTTCAACCCGCACTGATGATGCTAACACTGTTGTTTCCTTTGTGAGAAACCATATTATATGTCGCTTTGGATAACTACGAGCAATCGTGAGCGATCAAGGCACCCATTTTTGTAACAAGAGACTAACAGGATTAATGAAGAAGCATGGGATAATTCATAAAGTTGCAACAGCTTACCATCCCCAAACTAATGGGCAAGCCGAGGTGTCAAACAAAGAAATTAAGCGTATCTTGCAAAAGATAGTAAAGCCTCATAGAAAAGACTGGAGCACCAGGCTACAAGATGCACTCTGGGCATATAGGACAGCATACAAGACACCCATTGGGATGAGTCCTTTCCGCTTGGTTTATGAAAAAGCTTGTCATCTCCCAGTTGAAGTAGAACACATAGCTTTTTGGGCAGTTAAGGAGTGCAACATGGGAATTGAGAAAGCCGGAGCTGAAAGGAAGTTGCAACTACAGGAACTGGAGAGCCTTCGCCTAGAAACTTATGAAAACTCCAAAATTTACAAGGAAAAGATGAAGGTTGTACATGATCAAAACATCAAGAAAAAAAAGTTCCAACCTGGGGATTTAGTCCTCCTTTACAAATCTCGACTAAGGCTCATGCCAGGTAAGTTGAGATCAAGATGGGAAGGTCCATACAGAGTAGAGAAGGCCGAACCGTACGGAGTTTATCACCTAAGCCATCCTTCAAGCTCTGAACTTATTAAGGTTAATGGACAACACCTGAAGCTATACCATGGCGAGAAGATACAGAGAAACAAGGAGCTTGAGATCTTCCTCTTGGAAGATCCCCACATAGCAGAAGATTGAGCTAGTGGAGCGTCCAACTTGCGGACGTTAAAGCAAAGTGCTAGATGGGAGACAACCCACCATGGTATGATCGTTCTTTTCTTTATTTTTATTTTTTCCTATTCAATAACTCTTCTCTTTCTTAGTACTTTCGTGCATCTGCATTTACATGTTTAAAAAAAAAATTTCGCTACGCGACGCGATCGCATCCGTGACGCGTCCGCATCAAAGGGAGAGTAAAGAAAAATAAAAATGAACAGAAAGTCACGCTGGAGTGTGGCTGGAGGCGTGCCAATGGTACAAATCGACCCACGCGACCGCGTCGCTGACGCGTTCGCGTCGCATGGGAATCATGGCCTCTCACGCGACCGCGTGCCCCACGCGGCCGCGTGACCTGAGTTTTCGACGTAAAAGGGTGCACAATGAAATATTGTGCGAGAGTGATGCTGGATTGGTGCTGGAGGCACAATCCTTATCACGCGACCGCGTCATCCGTTTTCTGACGCACACTCACTCGATCGCGTGACCCACGCGATCGCGCCACCCCAATTTTGGCAAATAAATTAATTTGAATACAGAGTTGTGCTGGTGCGAGGCTGCACTGGCGCCAGAAGCATAACATGGGTCACGCGACCGCGTGGCCGACGCGATCACGTCACCATACTTGAGGCGCATCCACGCGAACGCGTGCCCCACGCGGCCGCGTCGCATGCGCCGCACATCTCAACCAAAAATTTCCACATATCTTATCTTTCTCTCCTCCAAATCCTAATTTTTCTTTCCTTCCTTATTTCTTCCTTCCCCCATCCCCCTTCTATCTCACCTTTCACTCTATATCTCTCTCACCTCCATTAACAAGGTTTTATTTTCTTCTTCCCTCCTTCTTTTTCTATCATCCTTATTATTTTATATGTATCTTCTTTTCTCTTCTTTTTCTTTTCATTATTCATATTTTCTTTCTTTTTCTTTTCCCTTTTTACATGGTGTTAGAAATTTTTTTGAGTCATTATCCCTCATTATATGCTTGTGGATTGTTGCAAATTGTTTGACAATTATTTTTATTCTATTTAAGGGATTGCTTGCATGTTCACCTTCATATTTTCTATACCTTATTCATCATGCATGCTATGTGTTTGTGAAAATGCTCAAATGGCATTATGCACTTCTCTATGTTGTTATACTATGCATGCTTGCTTTTCACAACTTTCCTTTACTATTGTATTAATTGAATTTAATTGTCAATACAAACGTGATGGTTTGTTACAAAGTATTGCTTAGTCTATGCTACTCATGCCCTTTACCGGCATGCCAATAAACACCTTGCAGTCACTTGTCTTTATACGCACTAGCTATTTTCCATTGTTGGCTTTTCACATGTACTCGCGAGCATGTGATAATGTCAGTATATCTTAATGTGCATCCATCACCCTCTTTTCCGTTCCCTTCCTTGCTGTATATCTCTTTGAATTTAATTTACTTTCTCTTCCCTTCTTTCAGGATGGCCACCAAGAAAGGAAAAGAGAAAGTGACTCCTAAACCTCCAGCAAGAAGAGGCACTAAAAGAGCATTAGTGGTAGAGCCCTCTTCAACAGCAGTCAAGCCCTCAACAAAAAGAGTTAAGAGGATAATAAAGGTCGATGAAAAAGAGAAAGCCTTTCCAGCAAAGGACACTGCGCGATTTTCCAATCGCTACTGTAAGCAGATGTTCCCTATCCTGGCAGAAAGGAACTATAACAATGAATACCTTCTTATCCTCCCGTCCAATATTGCTACCTTTGTTGAGCCGCAAATTGAACGAAGACAATGGGGTTTCCTACGGAGAAAGCCAAGGCAGGTCAATCTTTCTTGGGTAGTTGAGTTCTACTCTAACTTCTACATGCCAACCCTGCAGTCTGTTTATGTCCGGCAGAAGCAAGTCCCCATCACAGAAGAGGCCATTCAGCAAGCTCTGAATCTTCCCCCTATTCCAGAAGGAATGGACGCCTTCCAAGAAGCCGCACTTAAGCGCCAGAGGTACCAATTTGACTGGGACTCCGTTCTCGGAGTTATCGCATTACCTGGCAGTCGTTGGATCTACGGATACCACCGTACCCGCCCTAAGGGAATCTTGGCTTCAGCACTCACCTTGGAGGCTCGCGTCTGGGCACATATCATGTCCCATTACGTCTTTCCGAGCACTCATGAGTCCTCCTTCACTGCGGACATGGCTGTTCTACTATGGTGCATCCTTACAGACCAACCTCTGAATCTCTCACGATACATCCGGAATGCTATGGGACACGTACAAATTGTGGGCAACTTACCTTTCCCCGCCTTGGTCTCAGATCTTGTCTCAGCAGCCGGAGTCTCCTACAGAGCTGGGGATACCAAAGCCGTGCTTCCACCGGATGATCAGTATGTCCCTAACGGGAAATACCTCAGACTCCCAGCAGCCACTACAAGCCTTCCTACTACTCCAGTTGAAGATAATCCTTCTTCAACACCATAAGCACCTACAACTGATGAATTGCTCCAGCAGATAATTGAAAAGTTGGATCGGCAAGAACAGAAAGCAAAGATGAGAGAGCGCCGTAACGAGCGCCGATTCAAACACCTCAAGGAGCTACTCAAGGGACACTTCAGGGACTCAGATACCCCGGACTCCACTTCTTTTACCAGCACAGGGAGCCATCATAGTCCCGACTATGGAGATACTGCCACCAGCCCACCCCTGTTCCTGACAGACGGCACCGAGGACGGTGCAAAGCCTTAAGTGTGGGGAGGTCGGTCAGTACCTGACTTCCGGAGGTAATTTCTTTTCCCTAGCACCAATAATTAGGATATTTTAGTTAGATTTTCTTTCTTTTATAGAATAGAATAAATTGCATAGGTTAGGATAGTTGCATGCATGTTCTACTTGATTGAAAAGACAATAAGTTTCTTTTAAGACTCTATCTTTGGAACAAAATTTCATTAATTTTTCAAAATTTTTATGATAAATTTGCTTGAGTTGTATTTGGAACATGATTTTTGAGCTAAAGAGCACACAACCTGTGAGGATTTGAGCCTTTATGCATGGTTACATTATTTAACCATAATTATTTCATTCTTGTGTGTTTACTTCTCTATGATTGTAATCTATATTTTGTTTTATCTTATATGTCCAATATTTATTATATTTACATGCTTTCACATGATTGAGGCCATTATTTGTTTAAACTCACTTATCCAAATTAAGCCTACCCTTTTCAATTACCTTTGTTAACCACTTTGAGCCTTTAAATCCCATTTGTTCTATATTTTACCACATTACTAACCTTAAGCTGAAAAACAATTGTATATCCCAAATTGAATCTTTGGTTAGCTTAAGATAGAATTGTGTGTGCTAGTTAAGTATGGGAAATTGTGGGAACAAAAGTTGTTAAGGGAATGTGTCATGAGAATTTAATGGAAATTTGGATACCTACTCATGTGAAACTATAAGAATTAAAAATCTATGTGCATTGATAAGCTATATTTATTTTAATGTCAAAAAAAAATTATATAAATAAATAAGGGGACAAAATTACCCCAATGTTAAATTCAGAATTCAAAGATCAATGCACATATGATAGAATCAAATATAAAGTTGATACATGAGTATGGATAGAAAAAGAAAATTCTGGGTAGCTAGGTATGAACTTTAAGATTACATTAAAAATATATAGGTTGGGTTGAAGCTTGGGTTAATTAAAGATTCAATTTATTAGCTCACTTGACCAAATGTATACCCCTACCTGTACCTTAGCCCCATTACAACCTTGAAAAGACCTCATGATGTTTGCATTGGTATATTAACTGTTGTTGATTAGTTAGGAGAAGAACAAAAGTTAGAAAGCATGATTAGAGAAGGATAGAGTGATTACCCTATACACTAGAGATTAGAGCGTACATACATTATCAGTGAGGGTTCAATGCTTGAATTTTCATGTTCCCTGCTTTCATGAGCTATCTTCTTGCACTTTTATCTATTTTATTGTATAATGATAGAATTAGTGGAATTTGATTTGTAATTGTTTTGAAGAGCTTATTTACTTTTGATCAAGTGAGCAAGAATCATATAGTTGCATTTATATATATATATATAGGCTTGCATTGCATTTCATGAGTTTCTACATGTTCATACTTATTGCCTTATCTCCTTCAATTAAGCATGAGGACATGCTAATGTTTAAGTGTGGGGAGGTTGATAAACCACTATTTTATGGTTTATATTGTGTTTAATTGTGTGGTTTTATCATAATCCTTACCCACTTATTCATTAAATTAGCATGAAATTATAATTCCTTCCTGAATTTATAACATGTTTGAAAACTGCTTCCTAGAGACTTTAATTATGTATTTTTTAATTCTCCTTTATTCCATTCGATGCCGTGATCTGTGTGTTGAGTGTTTTAGACTTTATAGGGCATGAATGACTTGGAGATTGGAAAGGAAGCTAGCAAAAATGGAAGGAACACAAGAATTTGAGGAGATAACCAGCGAGAAGTGACGTGGTCGCATGGCTCACACGACCGCGCGAAGGAGAGCAAATCGCAGTGACGCGGCCGCTGGCTCACGCGGCCGCGCGGATTGGAAAAGCTCAGGCGACGCGGTAGCGTGGACGACGCAAACGCGTGGCAAGGAAAAGCGTGAATGACGCGTCCGCATGGATGACGCGATCGCATGACATGTGCGATCTGCATAATCTGTAGAATTCGCTGGGGGCGATTTTGGACCTTATTTCGACCCAGTTGCGGCCCGGAACAGCAGACTAGAGCCAGAGAATATGCAGAAACAAAGAACAACATTCATTCTACACAGTTTTGAGTTTTAGATCTAGTTTTACTCCCTTAGGTTTCTTTCTCTAGGTTTTAGAATTTTAATTTTCAATTGATCTTAGCATTGGAACATTGAGAAGAGTTATTTCCTCATCAAGACTTCGTCATTCTAGTTCGTTCTCTTAACTTGGTTTTATTCTTCCATGTTCTCCGCCTTGTTCAATTTTGTCATTTGAATACTTTTATGATTATTTAATACAAGGATTAATTCTTCCATTTTAATTTATTTTCCATTCCAATAATCATGTCTTCTTTTATTTCCCTTTCATGTGTTATGGATTTATTATTTACAATGAGTGAGTAGTTCCCTCACTTGATGGGGAGTTGATTGAAAGGAACTCTTGAGTTATAAGGATTGAAAGAAAATTTGTAATTGGGTTAACTGTTGGATTGTTATCTAATCACTAACACCAATCCCTTTGAACTAAGTGGATTGCAACTCGTGAATAGATCTAGCATTCCAACTTGTTTGACTTTCCTTTACCTAGTAAAGGATAACTAAACAGAACAACCATTAATTATAAATTAATCTTGAGATCATTCCATCAATAATAGAGATTCCAACTAATCAACTCCCAGTCAAGGCTTTTATTCATATTATTTGGATTTTCTCAATTTAATTTTCCACCTACTTAACTCAACTTCTTGGACATCTGATTAATAAAATAGCACACTTTTCTGCAACTCGTTGGGAGACGACCTGGGACTTAAACTCCCAGTAATTTTTAATTTAAACTCTCTGTGACGTATTTCTAAATTGATAGGCAGATTTTCGGTGAGTTAAGAGCTATACTTGCAACGTAACTATTTTAATAATTTTTAATTCACCAACTTCTGTAAATCATCAATTTTTGGCGCCGTTGCCGGGGAGTTGCAATAGAGTGATAAAGTTATTAATTAGAATTTATTTATTTGCATTTTATTTTATTTTGCTACTATGAGCTGCATGTTTCTTTCGTCAAATGACGCGTTCACTTCCTGATCCGCGCTTGCTAATATTCGATCCTGAAATTGAAAGGACTATTTCACGAATAAGGCGAGAACAGCGTCGATTAGTCCGCTCTGAGCCATTCCTTTCCATCCTCTAAGCCATTCTTGTTGGTAGTTACAAGGTCGTCCACCATATCTTTCAGCTAGGTATGCACGGTAGAATGGTCTTTGTCCAGGATATCTCGGAGGGTGTTGCTGCCTAAAGGGTTTATTAGGTCCTCTTGGCTCCATCCATCCTTGATTGGTCTGACCTTGATGCACATTCCTGCTGTAACTTCTATTTCCTTCAACAAAATTAGAAGCAAACTCAAAGCGAGAGGGGTGAGAGTTCATGGTAGCAAATAAAGATAAAAAGGAAAAACAAAAATAAATAAATAAGCAAAAGAAAAAAAATATTTACAATAACCAATAATAATGCACACGTTAGCAGTTCCCCGGCAACGGCGCCATTTTGAAGAACTGAAGATTGATTGTTTAGAGGTTATGAAAACTCTCGTTGTAAGTATAGTTACTAAACCAAGCAATCAACCTTTCTTACAAAAGTTGTGGTTGTCACAAGTAACAAATCCCTTAAAAATTGTTAACCGAGTATTCAAACCTCGGGTCGTCTTCTCAAGGAACTGCAAGGAAGTATGTTCTTATTATTGGCTATAAAGGTTGTAATCAAGGTTTAGAAGGTGAGAAGCAAGTGATTTAAATGACAAGTAAAGTAAATGGCAATTGAAATAAATAATTACTGTAAAGCAACTTTTGGCAAGGTAAGAGAAATTAGAAGTCCACTTTGTTATCTCTCTCAACAATAATGAAAGTTGAATCTAAATTCCACTTGGTCGACCTTTAAAGTAAAAGTAAGTCAAGGGACTAATTAAATTGGCCTTTGAATCCTATTTATTTCCTAGGAAAAGGTTGGGATTACTAAAGTTCAGCTCAATTAGCAAGATAATGATTATCAATTAAGTTGAGTTTGACAACTGTTGAGTTACTGATTTCTTAACCAGGACCAAAAGGGGAAAAAGTAAATTGCTGGAATAACAATGTCCTGAGATGGAAAGCAATGGTAACACAAATTAAAGAAAAAGCAATCAATAACTGAAATACCTCAAATAATCATTAATTCAAATCTTAACATGGAAAGAATTCATAAGTCAATTTGGCAACATTTATAGATACGAATAAAAGCATTAAAGTAAAAGCAGCATAGAAACAGAAATTAAAGTAAACATTAAACCTGGATCGAGCGTCACTCTTAGAAACTAAGAGAAGTCCTAAATCCTAATCCTAATCCTAAGAGAGAGAGGAGAGAACCTCTCTCAAACTAAATCTAAATCATGGAAAGTGAAAATTGGCGAGCTCTCTCTCAATGGATGCATTCCTCCACTTCATAACCTCTGGTCTATGCATTTTGGACTTGTATTTGGGCCAAAAAGGGCTTCAGAATCCGCTGGGGGTGTGTTCTGTAATTTCTGGTGCGTGGCCTCTGTCACGCGTCCGCGTGGGTCACGCGGTCGCGTCATCCAGAGCTTTTCCTTGCCACGCAGTCGCGTCAGTCACGCGTCCGCGTCGTATACGTTCTGCTTAAGGTGCGCGGTCGCGTCAGTCATGCGGCCGCGTCGCTGCTTCTTCGCTTCTGGCATGCGATCGCGTCGTCCATGCGATCGCGTGGATACCAGTTTCTGCAAAACTCCGTTTCGCACTTTTCCTTCCATTTTTGTACGTTTCCTTTTCCAACCTTTAAGTCATTCTGCCTTAGAAAATCTGAAACTACTCAACACACTAATCACGGCATCAAATGGGAATAAAGGTAGTTAAAAATGATTAGTATTAAAGCATAGGAAACATGTTTTTCACATACATCACATAATAAGGAAGGGAAAGTAAAACCATGCAATTAATATGAATAAGTGGGTGAAGGATTGAATAAATCACTCAAATCAAGCACAAAATAACTCATGAAATATGGGTTTATCAACCTCCCCACACTTAAACAATAGCATGTCCTCATGCCAAATCCAAGGTAAAAAGTAAGGTTAAAGTGGTGGAATGTTATGCAATGCAACCTATTCTAAATGCATCTACCTAAATGAGTCATGCAATTCCAATTTATCCACTCATATATAAAGCTTACATGTAGTCAAGTTAGTTCACATTCTCAAGGAGTCATATATGTATATATATAGCCAACCCTTAAATAATAAAGCATTTTAGCAAATGAGATGGGAAATAAAAATATTGTACAAACTTGCAAAACAATTATTAAATTAAGCACAGATATATGTTGATGAGTTATTGAACCCTCCCTGGATTTTGTGTTTACCCTCTAGTCACTCAGTGTTTATTGGGTTTATTCGCTCTACTTTTCTTTTTATTCTTACTTTCTATAACTTTGATCTTCATCTAACCAATCAACAATTATAGAATACAGTCATACCAAAAGTCGTGAGGTCTTTAATTTAGGTTGTAATGGGGCCAAGGTAAAGGTAAGGATATATGTATAAGGCTAAGTGAGCTAATAAGTGAATCCTTAATTAGACTAAGATCTCACCTAACATACATATTTAGTAGAACAAAACTTCTTTACCAATTTTCCCATATTGTCCCACTTGTTGTTACATGCTCATGTTTCAATTTTATTTTTATCCCATGTGCATTGCTTTT
Source organism: Arachis hypogaea (assembly GCF_003086295.3). Classification (NCBI taxonomy): domain Eukaryota; kingdom Viridiplantae; phylum Streptophyta; class Magnoliopsida; order Fabales; family Fabaceae; genus Arachis; species Arachis hypogaea. Next base: position 32,082,659 of record NC_092049.1, read on the forward strand.
ATTTTGCATTGGGGATTCTTTTGTATCCCCAGAAGGAGACAGAGAGTTGTGCTGAAACGGTGCTGGAGTCATGCGTTTAGCACAATTTCCAGCGACGCGATCGCGCGACCCACGCGATCGCGTCATCCCCTCTTTTACCCCTTCCATGCGATCGCGCGCCCCACGCGATCGCGTCACTCCCATTTTCACCCCAACCACACGACCGCGTGCCCCACGCGGCCACGTGGATTCGAAAATATAACCCCCCCAGCCACGCGAACCCTATCAGTCGCGCAGCCCCCCAACCCTCTTCTCCCTCTCTTCTTCTTCTTCTTCTCCCACCCACCACCCAGCAACCTCCGCGACCACCACCCACCACCGCCGGCGTCCAGACACCGCCGCCGTACCACCCCCTCCCCTTCTTTCTTCTTCTTTCTTCCTCTCTTCTCCCCTCTCCACCACTGCCCTCCGCGACCACCACCCACCACCGCCGGCCATCCAGCCGCACCCCTCCGCCACCCACCCACAAACCCCCCTCCCTTCCTCTATCAATTACCCTAAAACCCTATCCCCACCCCCTCTTCCACTGCCCCCTCAGCCGCCACCGCGCTGCCGTACTCCGCCACCGCACCGGACGCCGCCGCAGCTACCACCCAGCCACTTTCTTCCCCGTTCTACTCCTCCCGCCTACCAGGTTCCGATGAACGCCGCCTTTCTGTCCTTCGCAGTTATTTCACGATTTTTTTTCTATTTCTGTTCATAATTAGGATAGATAGATATGCATGTTGTAGTGGATTTTTAGGTTGTTAGGTAGATTAGGCTGTGGTTAGTGGATCTAGGTCTGTTTACTTGCACTGTTCATGCTCTGTTTTATCAAAACTGCAAGTCTACTGTTCCTGTGACCTTGTTCATATGTTGTGCTTTCCTGCATTTGCTGCTTGTTACTCTGACTTTTCATGTTTCCATTAATTATAGATAACTGCTGCAAGTTGTTAATTCATATGAACTGCCTTGTTTGCTGTTTATTTTCCGGGACAATCCAACTTTAGCCGGAATGCTGCCCAAATTTTTTGTGCATTATTTTCATTCATGTTTTGGTTTGGCAATCTGACATATGTTGTCCTCTGCTTTACCCAAACTGCTTCATGAATGCTATGGCAGACTTTCTTATCCTCTTTGATTTCCTGGTTTATAAACTGCAATTGTGATATTCTGCTTCCAGTTCTTACTTTCTTTATATCTATTAGAATCAACATCACCCTATTTTCCTTGTTCGGTTGTGAGTTAATTCTAGCCATAATTGTGACTCCTTGTTATATGGAATATTTTCTTTATGCCACTTACTGACTCACTAATTTTAATTTTCTAACTCCTTTTTCAAATTCTAACCATGCTAACCTTTTAAAATCTCTTTTCTGATTTTTCACTTTCCTCTAACTTTCTAACCATGGCATAATGACTATTTTTCTATTTACCTTGGATTCTGATAAATTTTGGATTGAAACATCTTCCTTTCAAACTTTTAAACTTATATACAATCCTTAATACACCATTACTTAACTCATTTACCTATTTCTAATTCTCTTTTGCCGCTTTGATTTTTCTTTGTTTATTTGCCTATTTACTTCCCTATTTTTATCCATATCCTGGTTTTCTATTTTTTAGGATGTCTGCCTCACAGAGGAAAGGTAAAGGCAAGGCCACTGGCAAGCGCAAGAGAGGAGATTCCTCCCAGTCCATCATTGCCCTCATGCATGATTTCTCATGGCGGGAGAAGAACTTTACACAGCAGGAAAAAGCTGACCAGCTGCTCCCTGCAACTGATCCAATAAAATTTGCAAACCGGTACTATGAGCTGAAGTACCCGACTTTTGCAAACTCCAGGAATCTATACCTGGAGCGAACTCTGAAGATTCCAGAAGCACTCCAGCAGTACACCACTAAGCAAATCAAGCAAAGGGGCTGGTTCTTTCTGGAGAGAACACTGACAGAGGTCAACGCATCTTGGGTCTGAGAATTCTACTGCAACTACTACCTCACCACCCTAGATGCCGTAAACCTGAGAGGAAAATAAATTCTGGTCACTGAAGAGGCCTTAGAGGACATTCTCCAGCTCCCAGCCAAGTCCGATCAGCCTTATAGTTATTCAAAGGCTGAGGAGGACATGCGCCAGATGCAGTTTGATTGGGATGCTGTGAAGGCACGGATAGCTCTGGACCCGACTGTTCCTTGGGAGATGGGTCAGGACACCACCATGCCTAGAGGGATCAAGAGAGCATACTTAAATGATGAGGCTCGGTTATGGCATCAGATCTTGAGTAATTATGTGATGCCGAGTACTCACGAGACGGAGATCCTGGCTGCTATGATCACCCTCCTATGGTGTGTGATGGAGGGAAAGGACCTTTATCTGCCATGTTTTATCCGGCATTTTATGGTCAGGGTCTACGTCCGAGGCACCCTCCCTTTTCTATATCTGGTTACACAGCTAGGCCGTCGAGCTGACGTGCCATGGGAGGATGCCGATGAGAGACCACCAGCGGCGGATTGCAGGAAGATCATTCCTCACAGCAGGAACTTCTTAGCTTTGGGCTACAGACCACCACCCTTCTCTGCTACTGATGAGACAGCCCCACCGTCTGCTGGACCCTCTTCATCCACAGCTGCCACTGCTGCCCCTGCTGCTACCACTGCACCTTCACCTGCCTCTGAGCCCGTATACCGCCTCGTGCACCGCCTATTCCGACAGCTTGATCAGATGGAGCGCCGTAACCGGCGCCGGTATGAGAGATTGGAGCGTCGCAGCCAGCGACGCTATTCGCATCTGAAGCTGATGATCCGACAGGGTGGTGACATCCCCTCTGAGCCCGACACACCATCTGAGCCATCAAAGGAGGAGGAGGATGAGCACGAGGAGGAGACTCATTTCCAGGAGGAGACCCATCAGCAGGCAGCCACCGAGTAGGCTGCACCACATCAGGAGGTTACGCACCAGATAGAGGCTGCAGATCCGGAGATCCCGATCCAGTCAGCCCCACCTCTACAGCAGCCAGACCCTCAGCCCACCACCACCACAGAGCCTCCAGCTACCATCCCTACCAGTGATGACACCCCTTCACACCCGGCTTGACTGAGCATCAGGGAGGCTGCTTCATTTAAGTGTGGGGAGGTCGTCATCTCTAGCGTTTTATTTTGGTGAACCACTACATCTCTTTCTTTTCTTTTATTTTGGACATTTTTCTGTATTTTTCTTTTTACTGTTATTTTCTGAGTACTTATAGATTGCTACTTTTATGTATTTTTACTCTATTTTTGCATTCTGCATTCTTAGTTCATATTGCAGCCATTTAGTTTATTTTAGTTATTTAGTTTAGTTTGCAATTCTAACTTATTAGTGGATTAATTAGTATAGTTTACCCTTTTTAGCATAAGATAGTATAGCTTAAATTGAAAAAATATAAAAAGGAAGTAAGCTAGAAAATTGAACATAACAGATTTAAATCCATAAACCTTGTATATAGCATTACATGATGTAGTTAAGCTGACAACATTTCATCAAAGAGGAACATTAAAACTCTAAAGGCTACCCTAAATAAATTTTTTTATGAGAATAATGGGAATTTTTAACTAAACCTGCATAACATATATGAATGATATATAATGTTTGAGTTAGAGAACACACAGCCTGTGAGTCTTGAGCTTAATTGTATGGTTGCATTTAAACCATAATTTCATTCCTGTGTGTTTCGCTTCTTTTTATTCTGATGTTCTTTACTTTGCTTTAATCTATATGTCCAATTATAGAATATAGATACATGCCAAAAGAATGATTGAGGCCATCATTTAATTTCAGCTTACTTATCCCAAAATAACCTACCTTTCGCATCACCCTTGTTAGCCCCCTTGAGCCTTTAAAACCCCTTTTATTCTATTTAGCCACACTACTAGCCTTAAGCAGAAAAAACAAAATAAAATCCCAAGTGAATCCTTGGTTAGCTTAAGATAGAAAAATTATGAATAGATTAAAATGTGGGAAACTTATTGGGAACATGGATGATAGAAACAAAAGGGTAGAAAAGTTAAAAGAAATAAAATAAAATTTGGGAAGCATGCTCATGAGAAAATCAAAGTGATTCAATTACCATGTGCACTAAAAAAAAGAGAGAGAAAAAGTTATTTTTCAGCATTTAATAAAAGGGGATACAAAAGAATCCCCCAATGCAAAATAAAAGCAATGCACATGGGATAAAAATAAAATTGAAACATGAGCATGTAACAACAAGTGGGACAATATGGGAAAATTGGTAAAGAAGTTTTGTTCTACTAAATATGTATGTTAGGTGAGATCTTAGTCTAATTAAGGATTCACTTATTAGCTCACTTAGCCTTATACATATATCCTTACCTTTACCTTGGACCCATTACAACCTAAATTAAAGACCTCACGACTTTTGGTATGACTGTATTCTATAATTGTTGATTGGTTAGATGAAGATCAAAGTTATAGAAAGTAAGAATAAAAAAAAAAGTAGAGCGAATAAACCCAATAAACACTGAGTGACTAGAGGGTAAACACAAAATCCAGTGAGGGTTCAATAACTCATCAACATATATCTGTGCTTAATTTAATAATTGTTTTGCAAGTTTGTACAATATTTTATTTCCCATCTCATTTGATAAAATGCTTTATTATTTAAGGGTTGGCTATATATATACATATATGACTCCTTGAGAATGTGAACTAACTTGACTACATGTAAGCTTTATATATGAGTGGATAAATTGGAATTGCATGACTCATTTAGGTAGATGCATTTAGAATAGGTTGCATTGCATAACATTCCACCACTTTAACCTTACTTTTTACCTTGGATTTAGCATGAGGACATGCTATTGTTTAAGTGTGGGGAGGTTGATAAACCCATATTTCATGAGTTATTTTGTGCTTGATTTGAGTGATTTATTCAATCCTTCACCCACTTATTCATATTAATTGCATGGTTTTACTTTCCCTTCCTTATTATGTGATGTATGTGAAAAACATGTTTCCTATGCTTTAATACTAATCATTTTTTATTTACCTTTATTCCCATTCGATGCCGTGATTAGTGTGTTGAGTAGTTTCAGATTTTCTAAGGTAGAATGACTTAAAGGTTGGAAAAGGAAACGTACAAAAATGGAAGGAAAAGTGCGAAACGGAGTTTTGCAGAAACTGGTATCCACGTGATCGCATGGACGACGCGATCGCGTGCCAGAAGCGAAGAAGCAGCGACGCGGCCGCATGACTGACGCGACTGCGCACCTTAAGCAGAACGTATACGACGCGGACGCGTGACTGACGCGACCGCGTGGCAAGGAAAAGCTCCGGATGACGCGACCGCGTGACCCACGCGGACGCGTGACAGAGGCCACACACCAAAAATTACAGAACACGCCCCCAGCGGATTCTGAAGCCCTTTTTGGCCCAAATCCAAGTCCAGAATGCATAGACCAGAGGTTATGAAGTGGAGGAATGCATCCATTGAGAGAGAGCTCGCCAATTTTCACTTTCCATGATTTAGATTTAGTTTGAGAGAGGTTTTCTCCTCTCTCTCTTAGGATTAGGATTAGGATTTAGGACTTCTCTTAGTTTCTAAAAGTGACGCTCGATCCAGGTTTAATATTTACTTTAATTTATGTTTCTATGCTGCTTTTACTTTAATGCTTTTATTCGTATCTATAAATGTTGCCAACTTGACTTATGAATTCTTTCCATGTTAAGATTTGAATTAATGATTATTTGAGGTATTTCAGTTATTGATTGCTTTCTCTTTAATTTGTGTTACCATTGCTTTCCATCTAAAGGACATTGTTATTCCAGCAATTTACTTTTTCCCCTTTTGGTCCTGGTTAAGAAATCAGTAACCCAACAGTTGTCAAACTCAACTTAATTGATAATCGTTATCTTGCTAATTAAGCTGAACTTTAGTAATCCCAACCTTTTCCTAGGAAATAAATAGGATTCAAAGGCCAATTTAATTAGTCCCTTGACTTACTTTTACTTTAAAGGTCGACCAAGTGGAATTTAGATTCAACTTTCATTATTGTTAAGAGAGATAACAAAGTGGACTTCTAATTTCTCTTACTTTGCCAAAAGTTGCTTTACAGTAATTATTTATTTCAATTGCCATTTACTTTACTTGTCATTTAAATCACTTGCTTCTCACCTTCTAAACCCCGATTACAACCTTTATAGCCAATAATAAGAACATACTTCCTTGCAGTTCCTTGAGAAGACGATCCGAGGTTTGAATACTCGGTTAACAATTTTTAAGGGGTTTGTTACTTGTGACAACCACAACTTTTGTAAGAAAGGTTGATTGCTTGGTTTAGTAACTATACTTACAACGAGAGCTTCCATAACCTCTAAACCATCAATCTTCAGTTCTTTAGGCAGCTATGGCATATTATATATCAAATCGAAGCCCCGGACGTTAGCTTTCCAACGCAACTGGAACCGCGTCGTTTAGATCTCTATAGCTCAAGTTATGACCGTTTTAGTGCGAGAGGGTCAGGCTGACAGCTTTGCAGTTTCTTCAACTTCTTGTATTCCTTCCACTTTTTCATGCTTCCTTTCCATCCTCTAAGCCATTCCTGCCCTGTAATCTCTGAAAACACTTAACACACATATCAAGGCATCTAATGGTAATGAGAGAGGATTAATATTAGCAAATATAAGGCCAAAGAAGCATGTTCTCAATCATAGCACAAAATCAGGAAGGAAAATGTAAAACATGCAAATAGTATGAATAAGTGGGTAAAGAGTTGATAAAAACCGCTCAATTGAGCACAAGATAAACCATAAAATAGTGGTTTATCAACCTCCCCACACTTAAACATTAGCATGTCCTCATGCTAAGCTCAAGAGAAGCTATAAAGATGAAGAGGAATGGTAGATTAATATGAAATGCAACCTATCTATACGAATGCAACTACATGAAGAATGCTTTTTCCTACTTGGTTTAAAAGTAAATAAATTCTCCAAGAATAAATATGAACTGGATTTCACTAATTTAAATCATAAAAATGAAGTACAAATAGACTTGTAGAAGAAAATAGCTATGAAAGCCGGGAACAAAGAATCGAGCATCGAACCCTCACTGGGAGTGTATGCACTCTAATCACTCAAGTGTTTTAGGTTCGATTCTCTCAATTCTCTACTAACCTTGCTTTCTAAGGCTTGCTCTTCATCTAACAATCAACATAAATTTAATGCACAGATACACATATCAAGAGGTCTTTTAAGGGTTGTAATGGGGTTAGGGTCAAGGTAGGATCGTATTTGGTCAAGTGGACTAAAATCTGAATCCTTAATTAACTTAAACTTTTCCACCTAACTTAGACAATCCATGTAATCATAATACCACATCTAACTATCCATTAACCATGTTTTCCACATATTCATGCATTCTAACTTTAGTATAGTACATATGCATTGCTTTCACCACTTACTTTGGGGCATTTTGTCTCCTTTTTGCTTATTTGCTCTTTTTTTTTTATTTTCTTTTTCTCACTTCTTTATATATATATATATATATATATTCTTTTATTTTTCTCAATGCATATGATTAAATTATTGGATGCATGAATCATGTCCTAAACATTTTTTTCACATTTTCAGAAAATTCTAACATACTCAATTCTCAAACCAAACGTTTCCAAACCCACTTTTCCCCACACTTAATTCATGAGCACTTTCACTAGTCTAAGCTAACCAAAGATTCAAATTAAGGACATTATTGTTTTCCGCTTAGAGTTAATGATGTGCTAAAGTAAAGAACAAAGGGGTAAAATAGGCTCAAATTGGTTTGCAAAGGATAATGAAAGGTAAGGCCATATGGGTATGTAAGCTCAGTGAAACAAAGGCCTCAATCATGTAAGTGTATGCATACATCAAATAATGGAAATATAGAATTAAGCAAGACAAAGATCACAATTTTAGAGAGAAAAACACACATCAAAAATAAAATTTTGGTTGATAAAATGCAACCAATCAAATAGGCTCAAAATCTCACAGGTTTTGTGTGTTCAAGCTCTAAACCATGTTCCAGTATAATATTTCTTCAAACAAGTTTAACATTAAATTTTATTCAAATTAGTGAAATGCTCTAAAAGGTTTCTTGAAAAAGAAAATATTACTTCAACCAAGTGATAAAATATGCACAAAATCAAACAATCATACAAATGCAATAACTAACTACAAAGAAAATTTAAACATTGGTGTTGAGACAAGAAAGTACTAACCCATGGAGATCGGTATCGACCTCCCCACACTTAAAGATTGCACCGTCCTCGGTGCATGCTGAGATGTGCAGGTGGACGGGTTGTTCCAACTAATGCTTTTATTCAAGGATTGTGCAGATGGACTTTGTTTGTCTCCCTTTTTAGAAGTTTCTCCCTTTTTCCGTCTTTGGTGGCCATCCTGAAAGAAGAGAAAAAGAAGAACAGTAACCCAGAGATAAAGATAAGAAAATAAATAAAGTATGGGTGGGTTAATGCCAACTGATAAGGGTCTCATTTACATGGAAGCTTCAACATGTATGTGAGAAAACAATAGAAGCACATGGCATACCAGTGGTGCAAAATTTGCAACAAAGGGGAGGAGTGTGGGTAATGAAAATATCAATATAAGTTCATGTCAATGCAAATGAAGTGCAAATATCATAAAAGATTGGCATTGGCAGATAATTAATATCATCCCACAGTGTAAAACAAGTCACTAAAAATAATTCAAGAAAAGATGCAACAGTTGACTAAGAACATTTAACACCAATGGTAAAATAATAAATTTAGAAAAGAAAAAATACAAATATGCACAAAATTAAAATGCAATGAATGAAATATGCAAATAAATTAAGTAAAATAGAATGAAGGTGAAAAGGAATGAGAAGTGAAAGAAATAAAGTGAGAAAGAAAGGAGAAAAGATAGAAGAAATTAGGATTAGAGAAGAAAAGATAATATAATTGGCGCTGATCTGGATAAGTTGTGCGGCGCAGGCAACGCGGCCGTGTGAGGCACGCGGTCGCGCGAATTGCGCTTAAACTGATTAACGCGGTCTCGTCGGTCACGCGGTCGCGTGACCCGTTTTATGCTACTGGCGCGAGGGCAGCCTCGCACTCGCACAACTCTCTGTTCAAAATCTTATTTTGCCAAATTTCGGGAGACGCGATCGCGTGGGTCATGCGATCGCGTGAGTGGCCAATATTGGGATATGACGCGGTCGCGTCGGTCACGCGGTTGCGTCGTAGGGCTTGTGCGTTTAGCACCAGTCCATCACCACTCCAGCACAACTTTCGGTCAAGCACCCTTTTCACGTCGATATTCAGGTCACGCGGCCGCGTGGGTGACGCGGTCGCGTGGGAGGCCAATGTTCCCACCTGACGCAGACGCGTCAGCGACGCTGCCGCGTCGCGTGCGTGCTTTTTTTTTTATGCATGAAAAATGCAGAATGCAATGCTAATATGAATGTTATGCAAAACTCCAGGTTCAATACAATAAAATAAAATAAAACTTGAAAACAAATAAAACTAAATAAAAATGAAAAAGGAACGATCATACCATGGTGGGTTGTCTCCCACCTAACACTTTTAGTTAAAGTCCTTAAGTTGGACATTTGGTGAGTTCCTTGTCATGGTGGCTTGTGCTTGTATTGATCCTTGAATCCCCACCAATGTTTGTACTTCCAGTATCCTCTGGGATCCCAAACTAGGCGCAGAAAGCCTTCAAGTAAGTCAAAGCAAGTGACAAGGCCCCAAGAGTGTTGATTGCCAGAATGAATTCTGGGGTCCCAAATCTTGCTTTTGCACCCGTCTTCTTGTTGATTATCATGATTCCATTCGGGTGGTTCATCTTTAGAATTCTTACTGAAGCATCCAAACAACTTCCTAGACCCATTCAATTGAGCTTTACACCAACCTTTACGTTTAAACTTAAAGCTTCCAACCATAATGAACCTTGCAGGACAATTCTTACCACTGACCATCTTCCTCTTACTCTTTATGCCACAAAGAGCTCTAAGTTGACCATCCGTCTCTAGTAGCCCATATTCAAGTGGAATTAGAAAGTTAAGGGATATGAATTTTACCCACTTGAATGTTGTGAAGGATGATGGCAACTTAGGGGGAGGGGTCTCGAATAACTTCAGCAAGGTAATTTCAAGCTCCACTCCCTTGTGCTCTTTGACAACTTCCACCTCTTTGCAAACTTCTTTAATTTCAACCTCTTCCTCTTGGTAGCTTTCTTCCAATTCAATCTCTTCTTCATTACTTACCAAGGGTATGGGAGGTTGTGCTTCTTCTTCTTGAATCTCCATCTCTTGATCAACCTCTTCCAAGTCCTTAACCATGATATGCCTTGGAGGTTGTACACCCTCCTCAACATCAAATGTAACCGTCTTGGAAGGAGGTTCTATGTCTTGACTTTCCCATGGAGGTTCAGCATCTCCTAAGTCTGCAACCACTTCTTCTTCTTCGATAATTACAGCTTCCTCCACTTGTTCCAGTACAAAGTCATGCTCTGTACTGTCCATTGGAGTTTCTAATATCTCCTTCATGCTACGTTCTTCATTAGATTGCCCACATGAAGCCATGGGGGTTCCTTGAGTGTCTGAACGTCGGGAAGGTAGTCTATTTATTGCTTGATTCAATTGGTGAAGTGTGGCATGAAGTTTTGCACATGTTTCCGTGAGACGATCACTTGATTCTTGTTGCGCTCGGCTATCATAAGTAGGATCATAGTACTCTTGGATTGATGGATATGGAGATGGCAAATATTGAGGTGGTGGTTCTTGGAAGTGATTGGGTTGGAATTGGGGTGGTTCTATATATGGTTCATATGGCTCATAAGGTGGTTGGTATTGTGGATATGGTTTAGGGTCATATGGAGGTGATTGGTGGAAAGGGGCTTGTGAGTATGGTGGTCCAAAGTCATGTTGAGGAAAGGGTTTATAGGCATATGGTGGTGGTTGTTGCCAAGAGGGTTGATCAAATCCTTGTGGCTCCTCCCATCTTTGATTGTTCCAACCTTGATGCCTGTTCTCATTGTAATTTCTTCTTCCTGCAACATAATTGTAACCAGACTCATAGCGATGGGGGTGAGAACTCATGATAGCAAATAAAAATTTAAAAATGAAAATAAAAATAAATTTAAATTAAAAGGTTATTTAAATTTTGAATTTGAAAATTAAATTTTGAAATTTGAATTTTAAATTTTGAATTTTGAATTTTTGAAAATTGAATTTTGAAATTTGATTTTTGAAATAAGATAAGATAAGATTTTTGAAAAAGATATGATTTTTGAAAAAGATTTGAATTTTGAAATTTAAATTTTGAAATTTTAAATTTGAATTTTGAAATTTGAAATTTGAAATTTGAGTTTTAAATTTTGAATTTTTGAATTTAATGAGAAAAGAGAAAAACAATAAAATGACACTAAACTTAAAATTTTTAGATCAAAACGAAGAAAACAACTAAGAACAACTTGAAGGTTAAGATGAACATGAAGAACAGATTTTTGAAAAAAAAAATTTGATAACTAAATAAAAACCAATAACCTCTTAATTTATGAAAAAGCAAAAATAAAAACAAAAATAGAAGCAAATAAACAAGTAAAAAGCAAATATTTACAATAACCAATAATAAGGCACACGTTTGCAATTCCCCGGCAACGGCGCCATTTTGAAAGAACTGAAGATTGATGGTTTAGAAGTTATAGTAAACTCTCGTTGCAAGTATAGTTACTAAACCAAGCAATCAACCTTTCTTACAAACGTTTTGGTTGTCACAAGTAACAAACCCCTTTTAAAATTGATAACAGAGTATTTAAACCTCGGGTCGTCTTCTCAAAGAATTTCAGGGAGGTGTTCTTATCATTAGTTGTGAGTTTGTAAATTTGGGGATTTTTAATGTATAAGATAAAAAGCGAGAATAGTAAATGGCAAGAAAGTAAATTGTATTAATTTAAATAGATAATAACACTCTTGGCAATGTATGAGAACTGGAAGTCCTATCCTTATCAATTGTGATGAGAATTGGATTTTAATCCCACTTTGTTAACCTCTAACTGTGAAGGTAAATCAAGTGGATTAATTAGCTTAATCCTCAGGTCCTAGTCAATTCCTATGGAAAGACTAGAGTTATTGGAGCAACTCCCAATTTCAACCACTGCTTTATTTGACAGCTCAAGCGTTACCAATTACTTAACCAAAGCCAAAAGGGAGAATTCTAAATTAAATTAAAAGTATTCATGTAAATAAAGCAAAGCAAAATTAAATCTGAAAATACCTCAAATTGCATTAATAAAAGAAATCAAATATAACATGAATATTCATAAATTAATTGGGAAAATAAATAAAAGGAACATTGAACCTGTAATTGAAGAAGATGAAATAATCATGAACTGAAGTGAATCCTAATTCTAAATCCTAAGAGAGAGGAGAGAACCTCTCTCTCTAAAAACTACATCTAAAACTAAAATTGTGAATTATGAGAGTATGTTCATGAATGGATGCATTCCCCCACTTTATAGCCTCTAATCTGTGTATTCTGGGCTGAAAACTGGGTCAAAAACAGCCCAGAAATCGCCCCCATCATTTTCTGGTACGTACTGGTCGCGGGAAAGTGACGCGGAGGCGTCATCCACGCGTTCGCGCGGATTGCAATTCGCAGATGCGACGCGGGCGCGCCATTCACGCGTTCGCGTCGCCTAACTTCTGGGAAGCTATGGCATATTATATATCAAATCGAAGCCCCGAACGTTAGCTTTTCAACGCAACTGGAACCGCGTCGTTTGGACCTCTATAGCTCAAGTTATGACCGTTTTAGTGCGAGAGGGTCAGGCTGACAGCTTTGCAGTTCCTTCAACTTCTTGTATTCCTTCCACTTTTTCATGCTTCCTTTCCATCCTCTAAGCCATTCCTGCCCTGTAATCTCTGAAAATACTTAACACACATATCAAGGCATCTAATGGTAATGAGAGAGGATTAATATTAGCAAATATAAGGCCAAAGAAGCATGTTCTCAATCATAGCACAAAATCAGAAAGAAAAATGTAAAACATGCAAATAGTATGAATAAGTGGGTAAAGAGTTGATAAAAACCACTCAATTGAGCACAAGATAAACCATAAAATAGTGGTTTATCAACGACATACAAACATGCTTAAGTGCTTGTGTTGTTTAAGCTTCTCTGCTTGATTTGGACAGCATGGATATGAATGATGCAAAACAACCTTCGAAATAACCCAAACAACAGCTTCCTTCAATATATGTATATAAATTCTTGCAGGACAATTTAAAATCAGCTGAGGGATTTATCTTTTGAGTTGGAGATATGTTCGATTTCTATTTTTCCTCTCTGTTACATGTAATAAATTAGTTTTTAATTTTGTTTCCTTTTTCTATTTGTGTTCCTAATTTTGGTAGAAAAACCTGCAAGTTTAGAGTAATCTTTGTAGATTTTTTCAGCTTCTTCAAGTGTATTAAAAGTCATCACAATCTTTGGCACAAACTACTCATCAACATCACACAAAAACTACAAAAAAACACCGAAAACAGTTCTGTATTAAACCAAATTGTCTTTCATAATGCACCGAAACTAGGAACAAAACAGATTCATCGAAATAACAATTCAAAACTCTTATATTACATTCAAATTCAAACTTTTTAACTATGAACATCAAATTTCACAAACAAAAATAAAATTATTCAACTACAGAAACATCAACTACTATCGAACTCCATTAACTAGATTCGAACCAAACCTCATCCACTTGAATCGATTCAAAACAATAATCCAATTCATTCTGGTTCAACTGATAGTCTGGACTTGCATCATTCATTGCCTTCGAAAACGAAATACCTAATCAAATCAAATTTCACTGCTTGATTTGAAAAAAAAAATTAATCCAAATTTTCAAATCATATCAAAGAGACTTGATCGTGAACAAACATACCGCAGAGATCACAGAGAACAAACAGAATGTAGAGAAAAAAGAGAACGAAGTGAACGCAGAAAATATAGAAAATGAAAAAAAAATTTTGAAAAAAAAATCGATAGAGAAAAAAAAACTATATATAATGGCAAGTTTAGTCAAAAGTTAGTTAAAAATAATGGCGCGTGAATATAAATTAGGCTATACCAATTTGATTGGATAATTAACTTGGTTGTAGAGTATTATTAAATAAATGAATATCTTACACAATTTTACATTAAAAGACTGTTAAGAGATCAACATAATTTGTTATTTGTAGTTATCAATTAGCTATCATTAATATTTTTAATAATTTAAGATTATATTTAAAAATATAAAATTATTCATTTTTCTTGTACAATTTAAATGGTAATCAAATTTCAATAAAAGTGGTGACTCTCTTTATACATTAGTTCTATGTTCAAATTAAATAAGTAAAAAAATACTCTATAAATCCAAGGAAAAAGAAGGAAAGGGATGTGGCCAACTAAAGTCTGTTCCAGATTCCAATAATTCGTGTCCCTTCTCAATGTTCTGAGCTCTTGATCTCTTCTCAGCGTTCCACCAATTACACGCACCTCCTGCTACCTCTTCAACATCTACTTCGGTATCCACAATATGCAAATACTCCATTTCATCTAATTCCTTTTCTGAATTAACTTATTTCAGTTTATTAATGACTCTGTTAATCTGGAAATTGTAGTCAATATTATGAACATTTGATTGTTTCAAGCTTGAAATTTGATCAATACTCCAAAAATATGTGTGCGCCAAAGGACATCTTTACGTGAAAGCTTATGATCTATATTATGTTAATTTTCTATAAAATCAACCTCGACTACGAGCTTGATTTTTCAGTGATGCTTTTTGCAAATTAAATCTTTTGATGGATTGGATCTGGATAAGGTTAATTACTGGTTATCTGAATTGTCCTGAAGCAAGTATGAAAGTATCTTACTAATTTATCTGTATGCTTTTTTCTTTTGGTACTTTTTCGGAAATTGATTTTATCTTAGTATCAAATTAAACACTGGTCAGTTTCACAATCGCATTACTGAACTCAATTATCTTGTTTGTTTTTGTTTTTTTTTTTTTATAAGAAATTATCACAATTGCAGGTGATGATGTTATTGTTAAATAAGCATTGGATGCAGCTGATGTGAGTTTCAACAAAGGGAAATTCAGAGGCATGTGTATCGCAGTGTTCATGTGGCAAGCTCATACAAAATACCCCTTCATTCTCTTACACAACAGGGACGAATTCTATTACCGGTGAGTGCTTGTGTTGGTTCCTTTTTTTGTAACAAACATGTGATTGATTTTAACTTGGGTGACTAACGAAAACCATTTGTTTATTGCTGACAGGCCCACAGAGCCGTTAGGATGGTGGGCCGGCGACATTATATTGGGCGGAAGGGATGAGCTCGGCGGTGGCACATGGTTGGGCTCCACCAGAGATGGAAGGGTGGCTTTCCTCACCAATTTCAGGGAAGTTGAAAGCCTTCCAGAACCCAAGACCAGGGGAGACTTGCCCCTCCGATTCCTTCAGGTCACACACTCCATCTGTTTGTTACTTTGTTTCTTAAGATCTTGCTGCTTTGCAAATTCATGTGACTATTTTCTTATGGTACCAATTCAAATATAATCTAATAACTTCATTTATATATCTTACGCAAACTGAGGAAATGTTGGTGATTTAGTTCATGAGGGCAAGAAGAAGCCGAGAAAAATAGAGCTTGCGAGAGATAATTCTCTTAGATTCATAGAGTGATGAACTAGAAAACTGAAATGTACAAGGGAACTAACTATTTATACTACCATCTAATCTAGCTAGCTATAGAATAAATATCTTGGTTCACGTTTTCTAACCATGCTAAGCAACTTGCTGACTAAGCATTCTTCCTAATTAACTCTGATGAGATTAAGTTACAGTGCTGCCAATGTTTATGCTATGCCATTTACATGCCGTACGTCAACACAAACACCTGAAATGATGTATGGAAATCATAACAGTTAAACAGTTATCTATATCATCCATTACATATTTACATCGCGTAATCTTAACATATTTATTTATAGAAATAACAAATGAAAATACTGCAACATGACAGAGTAAGAAGAGTCCTCAGGAGTTTGCAGAGCAAATTGTTGAAGAGGCACATGTATATAATGGCTTCAATCTAGTTTGTGTTGATATTTGCAGCTCAACCATGGTTTATGTCTTCAATAGGCCTAAGCCAGGTTATTTTTCTGTAACACCAGGAATTCATGTCTTGACAAATGCAGCCCTGGATGCTCCTTGGCCCAAGGTAATAAACAGTTGAATTGTTGTTGTGTAATTGTAGTTACTGAGAAATCCACACAGATTGGCAAGATTTTCAAATTATTTCTGAACTTTTTGTACAAAATCCCAGTAGCTCAACTATATTTAGTTATATCAACTAGATCATTGCATATTTTCTTTTTGTCCGAGTACTTGAGAATTTCTTCGTATGCAAGTTACCATTAACTCGAACTGAAATCAGAGCTCATTTTTCAGGCAGAACGACTGCGCCATAGTTTCAAGGAGCTTGTTGATCGCTATGGTGAAAGCGAATTTCCCATCAAAGAAATGGTTGAGCAACTAATGACAAACACGATTAAGGACGAGGATGGCAAGCTACCTGGGATTCATCCTCCAGAACGAGAACGCCCCATGAGTTCCATCTTTGTCAAAGAGGATTTGGTAAAATATTAACCAACACTTTCCTCGTGCTTTCATGCTTCCTAGTTCCTAGCTCTATTTAGTGCTGGTTTTGCATGTGCAAAGCTGAAACTTGTTTGTTTATATGCATTCTCAGACACGTTATGGCACTAGAAGCACTTCTGCATTGCTTGTGAAATCGAACAAAGAAGTTAGCTTCTACGAGAAATATCTGGATAAGGAGCAATGGAGAGAGAACACGGTGGCCTATCAGATAAATGAGACATAATGAACAGCAGGGATTTGTTCTAATTCTGCTAATCAATCTCCTTCTAAAATGTGAAATTTCGTAAAGCCAGGCAGCAACTAGATTGATTTTTCTATATAAATCTAACCACTGTAATCTAATATTCTTAACTGTTAAGTTTGTACTGGATTAGTTGATTAATTTTGGCAAAAACGAAATATTTGCAAATACATTTCATCATTCTCTTTAAACTGTACTATAGCCCATGATTCATTAAAGACTTTTGAAGAGTGACTGAGTTTTTAATTTTTTTTTTAAAATCACCCTTAAAAAACTAAACTGTAATTTTATTTTGAGAAATAAAATTGATATTTGATACTATTTCTTTCTCGTTTAATTTACTTTTGAGTTTTGACTATGCAAGCTAGCACCAATTTCCGCCAATTAGTTAAAAAATAGGTCTGTTAAAAAAAATTACATTCTAATTTTTTAAATTTTAAAATGAAAAATTAAAGAGAATTAGTTTAGTTGGCTTATGTTGTAGTTAGTCTCTAAATTTTTTTAAACATAAATTTATCATTGCCAATGTAGCAGCCCAGGCCACCCGCTAGCACGATATTGTCTGCTTTGGAGCATAAGACCTCACGGTTTTGCCTTTGACGATAGGGATGATAGCCGAAACCTCCCACACTCACTCGTCAAAACGCGTCATACTAGAGAGAGGTATCCACACCCTTATAAAGCATGCTTCGTTTCCCTCCCCAACCGATATGGGACCTTACAATCCACCCCCCTAAGGGAGCCCAGCGCCCTCGCTGGTACATCGATCCGGGCTCTGGCTCTGATAGCATCTGTAACAGCCCAGGCCACCCGCTAGCACGATATTATCTGCTTTGGCACACAAGGCCTCACAGTTTCGCCTTTGACGATAGGGATGATAGCCGAAACCCCCCACACTCACTCGTCAAAACGCGTCATGCTAGGGAGAGGTATCCACACCCTTATAAGGCATGCTTCGTTCCCCTCCCCAACCGATGTAGGACCTTACAGTCAAAATAGAAATATATTTATAGATGAGTAGTTATATACGTATTGACATAAAAAAATGAGAATACAAAATATAAGAATTAGAATAACATCGATGAGGTTGAAGAAAAATGAACTAGCAATAAGAAACGAAAAAAGACTTGAATAAATTGATAAGAATAAAACACACAATTCCCTACTTGCAAGAATTAGAAGAGTGTTGTAAAATAAATAAGAAAGAGGTAATAAAGTAAAGTATGAATAGAAAAATACTACTATCAGTATTTACCAATAGTATTATACTACTATAAAGATAATAATATATTAATACTATATTAAGAGTATACGAAAAGAGAAAATAAAGAAGTGCTTTTATATTGTAATGTATATAAGAAAGAGAGAGAGAATATTTGTTTTATTATTGTTTGTTGTTGTACATTAATTCTCTCAGACCTCACTATTTATAGAGGTAAAGTATTGACTATTCCAAACTTCATTTAATTTTAGTTTGGCTTGGGAGCTTCAATTCTTCATAGGGAAAATCATCCGCCCATATAATGAATGGGCATCCACATCCTTTGAACTTATCACAACACTCCCCCTTGGATGACCATTTAGGATTATTGCCTCGTTAAAATCTTACTAAAGAAAAACCTAGTGAGAAAAATTCTTAGTGAAGGAAAAAGAGTACAATATCCTTTAGTGATGAGGACTGCCTCATTAAAAACCTTGTCAAGAAAAACCCAATGGGAAAAAACCTGACCAAGGGAAAAAGAGTACAGTCTCCCCCTCTTGCCGACATCATTTAATGTCTCGAAATCGGCGCATCCCAATCTCATGTACCAATCTTTCAAAGGAGGATTTTGGGAGTGACTTTGTAAATAAATCTGCCAGATTATCACTTGAGCGGATCTATTGGATATCAATTGTCCCTTGATTTTGAAGATCATGAGTGAAGAAGAATTTGGGAGAAATATGCTTTGTTCTATCACCTTTGATGTATCCGCCTTTAAATTGAGCAATGCATGCTGTATTATCTTCAAACAGGACAGTTGGAGCTATCTTATGATCAATCAGTCCACATGATGACAGAATATATTGGATCAGAATTCTGAGCCAAAAACACTCGCGACTAGCTTCATGAATCGCTAGTATTTCGGCATGATTAGAGGATGTTGCAGCAATCGTCTGTTTTGTGGACCTCTATGATATAGCTGTACCTCCATATGTGAACAGATATCCTGTTTGAGATCTCCCTTTATGTGGATCAGACAAGTATCCAGCATCTGCATAGCCAACTAATTGTGACTTGGATTCATATGGATAAAACAATCTCATATCAACCGTTCCATGAAGATATCAGAAGATTTGTTTGATTCCACTCCAATGTCTTCTGGTTGGAGAGAAACTATATCTTGCTAGTAAATTCACAGCAAATGATATATCAGGTCGTGTATTATTAGCAAGATACATTAGTGCTCCAATCGCACTAAGATATGGTACTTCAAGACCAAGGATATCTTCATTTTCTTCTTTAGGGCGAAATTGATCCTTTTCCACATCCGAAGATCTTACAATCATTGGGGTACTTAATGGATGTGACTTATCCATATAAAATCTTTTCAAGATCTTCTCTGTGTATGTTGTTTGATGAATAAAGATCCCATTTTTTATATGCTCGATCTGCAGGCCGAGACAAAATTTAGTCCTTCCAAGATTTTTCATCTTAAACTCTTCTTTTAGAGTTTTTATAATTGTTGGAATCTTTTCAAGAGTCCCAATGATATTTAAATCATCAACGTACACAGCAATTATGATGAATTTAGATGCAGATTTCTTTATGAAAACACATGGGTAGATATCATCATCCTTAAATCCGTTTCTGGCCAGATACTTAGTAAGACAATTATACCATATTCATCCAGATTACTTCAGATCATATAAAGATATTTTCAATTTAACTGAGTATAATCCTTGCAAATATTTATTGGATGGTTTAGATATCTTTAGTCCTTCAGGAACTTTCATATAGATATCCCGATCTAATGAGCCGTATAAATAGGCTGTTACCACATCCATTAAATGCATATACAGTTTATGATATGCAGATAAACTGACCAAATAACGCAATGTTATCGCATCCACTACAGGGGAATACGTTTCTTCATAATCTATACCGAGCCTTTGTGAAAAACTTTGTGCTACAAATCGAGCTCTGTAACGCACAACTTCATTTTTCTCATTTCGTTTTCACACAAATACCCATCGGTATCCAATAGGTTTTACATCTTCTGGTGTACAGACTACAGGTCCAAAGATTTCACGTTTTGCAAGTGAGTCTAACTCAGCCTTCATGGCTTTGATGACCGAGAATTGTTGTCGGTAAGAAATTTCACAAAGTATTTACGTTGCAAGTATAGCTCCAAACCAACAAACAACTCTCACATCAAATTAAATTTTAGGTTGTCACAAAGAACAAACCCCAAATAAGAAATAACCAGAGTATTTAGACTCCGGGTCGTCTCCCTAGGAAGCAATGTAGTGCATGCGTATTGGCTATGATGGGGTAAAAAAGGGGTTTTGTTTATGAGACGGCAAGAAAGTAAACTGAGTGAGTAAGTAAAGAAAGCAAAATAAAGAAATCTTGGCTAAGACTTGGGTACTTGAGATCACCATCCTAGTTAACAAACCAATTATTGACAATTATGAGAGGCCAACCCATTAAGTCTACTTCTCGAAGCCTTAAGTACGTAACATTTACTCCTAGACTTGAAGTATGTCAAATAGGCTTGATCACATCCACCCCTAAGTCCTAACCTACCTACTAATTGGCTTAGTAGTGGGTTAGCGTCAATGGACTTCAAATTGATCACCCAGGGTTCTCAAATCACCAAATCTATTATGCCCAAAAACTCAAGATCACTCAAGTCCCTTGGCTTAGGCCAAAAGTTGACAAAACTACTCAAAAACTAAAGAGAGCATTTCATCAAACACTTAGAATGCGATAAAAGTCAACATCATAAATTGCAAGGATATTAAAATCTACCACTATTAATTGCAAGAAAGGGAGATCACAACTCAATTCATCAATCAAAGAAACATCAACATCAAAATTGCATTAAATGTAAACAAATCCAACATGAGTCATCATCACAAAAGAGAGCAAAATGAGAAATTAACATAAAAACTAAGAGAGTCAAGATGTAGAGATGAGAAATTATCAATGAAGCAAGATGAGATCAAGTAATCAAACATGAAATTAAAATAATCTAACCTAATCCTAACCTAATTCTAGAGAGAAGAGAGAGCTTCTCTCTCTAGAAAACTAACTAAAGGCTCATGTTGGCTAAACTAATTGCTCTCCCTTTGCTTGGACTTCAATTCTGCATGAAATACACTCAGAAACAAGTTGGATTTGGGCCTGGGCAGCTCAGAAATCGCCCCCAGCGTTTTGCCTTCAAGTGGGCCACGTGAGAGTATCGGCGCGTGCGCGCCATGTGCGCGTGCACGTCGATTGGAAAATTCTCAACCCGCGCGGGCGCGGCATGTACGCGTGCGCATCTATTGGCGAAACCACTTGTGCGCGAGCGCGCCTGGTGCGCGTGCGCGTCCTTTGGTGCATTCCCAATCTTTGTTTCTTCATGCATTCTCCCTTTTAGTATGCT
The DNA here is from genome assembly GCF_003086295.3 of Arachis hypogaea. Classification (NCBI taxonomy): domain Eukaryota; kingdom Viridiplantae; phylum Streptophyta; class Magnoliopsida; order Fabales; family Fabaceae; genus Arachis; species Arachis hypogaea. Next base: position 32,104,267 of record NC_092049.1, read on the forward strand.
TTTCTCCTCATTTCTTCCATCCAACACTTGCCTTATGAACCTGAATTCACTCATCAAACACATCAAGGCATCGAATGGAATTAAAGTGAATTAAAATCACCAATTTAGGGCCTAAAAAGCATGTTTTTATACTTAAGCAAAATTCAAGGGAGAATTACAAAACCATACTATTTCTTTGAAAAAATGCGAGAAAATGTGACAAAATCCCCCAAAATAAGCACAAGATAAATCACGAAATTGGGGTTTATGAAATCTCCCCACACTTAAACTAAGCATGTCCTCATGCTAAAATCAAGAAGAAGCAAAAGGGTATTTAACATTTATTCAATGCAACTACTAAATGCAATCTATTTACATGATGCGATGGCATAGTCAAAATGAATCAATCTTCAAGAATACGCATACAAGCACAAGGGCCAAGGTATTAGCAATCAAGCAAACCGCAATTGGATTGGATTATTGAAAGAGTTCACAAACTTGCAAGAAAAGATGATCATGGGTGGAAACATGTAATTGAGCGATCGAACCCTCGCCGGATGTGTATCCGTTCTATGCACTCAAGTGTATGGGGTTAATTCACGCATTCCTCCCCTAATCATGCTTTCCAAGATTTGTTTTTCATCTAACAATCAACAATTACTTTATGCATGCATACAAATATCATGAGGTCTTTCCCATAGGTTGTAATGGGGCTAGGGTCAAGGTAGGATGCATGTGGTCAAGTGAGTTTGAGATTTGAATCTTTGATTAACTTAAACTTCCCACCTAACCTATGACAACCTATACAATTCTAAACAAACCTAACTACTCATTCTTCACTTTTCTCACACACTCACGTATTCTCTTTTGATCACCACACATACGCATTGACTCTTATTGAACTTCATCTTGGGGAATTTTGTCCCCTTTTTATTGCTTTTCTCTTTTTTTTTTTAGCTAAAATATATATAAGAACATCAATGCATATGGTTTACACATGATTAATACATGAGTATGTACCCAATTCCCAAGATTTTTCAACAAACACACTTTTATCTCTACCCAATGTTCCCAACTTTTCCAAAATCAAATGATAAACACTCTCACTAGCCTAAGCTAATCAAAGATCCAAATTAAGGGATATTTATTGTTTTTCACTTAGGCTTGTAATGTGTACAATTAAGAACAAATGGGTTAAGCATAGGCTCAAAATTGGCTAACAATGGAAGATAAAAGGTAGGCTATCTGGGTGAGTGAGCTATTTGAACAATGACCTCAATCATATAAATACATGTATACACAAAATAATAGACATAAAGAATTAAGCAAATCAAAGATTACAATCATAGGAAGAGAATAATGCACACAAGAATGAAAGTAAGTGGTTATGTATGATATAACCACACAATTAAGCTCAAATCTCACATGCTTGTGTTCTTAGCTCAAAACATGATCCACAACGTGTATAACTCAAGCAAGTTCTAAAAAAAATTCAACCAATTGGGGTGGGGCCCTAAGAATGAATTTCTTGAAAATTTTCATCATATTGACTACGCTTATTCTAATGCAATATTGTGATTTAGAAAATTTAAAAAAAAAATTTTGCTAGTTTTACCCCTTTTTCAATCAAAACACATTTCTTATATAAAAGGGTTGACTAGATTTTTAGCAATCTAGAAATTTTCTTTCTAATCACAATCAACAACTAAGATGCAAAACATAACTAAGATGCATATATACACTAAGAGTGTGCAACAACCAAAACAAGAGTATCCACAATAGCAAATATGTACAGTAATCCCAAAATGATTCAAAACATAAAGTGCGGAATAAAACAAAATAAAATAGTAGCGAATAGAAATAGAAGTCTGAAAGTTCACCACATAAATGTAAACACCGGTCACGAACGTTGACCTCCCCACACTTTAGAATCAAGCATCGTTCTCGATGCTACTACTGAAGCTCGGGATGGGGGTCAACAATCGCACTAGGCTGTGGCTCATGCTCAGGCTGTAGGACTGGAGGTGGTACTGGCTGTGGCTCAGATACTGGCTGTGGCTCTGGAATGTCATGCTGGACCTCAGGAGGCTGCTGGACCTCAGTGGTGGCCTGCGTCTCTGGTGGTGCCTCCTGCTGTGTCGGCTCCTCACTATGCTCCTCCTCCTGATCCTGCTCGTCAGAAGCGGGAGACTCTGGAAGTGGAGGGAGCTCAATGCCCTGCGATGCGAACACCTGGTCTATGCGGTCAAGACGTCGCATGACACGACGCTCGAAGCGCACCATGAAGCGAAGAAGGTGCTGCACTAACAGATAAGTCGGCTCAGGTGCTGGTGGTGGTGGTGGCAAGGATGCTGCGGCTGCTGTGGAGGAAGATGGTCCTGCTGCCTCAACTACCGCTCTAGCCCGAGAACGACGTCTGGTCGGGGGGCTTCTCTTGCACCCATCCACCCCATGGAATAGTAACTTCCTTGTCGTCGTCATCTGGGGGTGGTGGTGTCGCATCATCGTCCTCCCACGGGACATCAGCTAGCTCAGCTAAACTAGTAACCAGCGTAGGAAACGATAGCAAGCCGCGGATATGAGCTCTCCACATGCTATGCCTAATCAGCCGGGGGAAGTACACCTCTTTCCTTCCATGACACACCCAATCAGAATTAGCATATCCATCGGAATTTCTGAGAAGTGAGTGGTAGGCAGGACGTAGTGGGCAAATATCTGCTACCAGGTCCTAGCCTCCCTAGACAGATATGCAGATAACATCCCCTTAGGCTTCTTGTTGTTCGAATCCATCACCTAGGGAGCGTCTGCTGTAGCAATCACGCGCTTAAGCGCCTCATAATCAAAAGTCATGGAGAGGATAGCCACCTCTGCCTGCTGGTAGGCGCAAGTGTCAGGAGTACCAACTCTGCAAAGTAATGCATCCCCTATAGCCTCCTCAGTGATCATAATCTCTCTCCCCCTTACGTGCATTGAATCCAAGTTCACTCGGAAGAAGTTACAGTAAAACTCCTTAACCCATGAGATGTTAATCCTTCCTAGGTTCCTATCAACGAAATCCAATCCCAACTCCGAAATAGGGTGTTTATGGCACGCCTCACGTCATTGGAAAGATTCAGCTTCCTCTCAATGTTCATATTTTTCTTTGTATAATGGGAAAAGCGTAGCTCGCAGTAGAGGTTGGGGAATTTGATTGAATCAGTGGACGGAAGTAACTGATTTTCTTTGTCTTCTTCATTTAGTGGATTCTTGGCATAGTTAGCATATGGTGAGGGGGTAGAGGTCTTGGAGCGCTTCCTCTTTTTGGAAGTGGTGGCTATAGCTTTTCCTTTATCCGACATCCTAAAAAACAGAGATGACACAATGTAAGCAGATAGCCAAATAGGTATAAAGCACTCAAAGCAAAGCATACTCATGAAGTGAATAAAGAAAGGAGATTTCTTGGAATGCAAGCAAACATAATTCAGAATTCAAACCGAACTTCAAACCAAGAATTCAAACCATAATTTGCACATTACTTGTTCACTAAGCTTAGGAAGCACCATATCCAAAAGAATGATCTAAAGAGTTAAGTTAAAAACCAAAGGAAGTTAGTCGGTTAAATAGGTTAAAGTTAGAAATCAGTTTGAAAATTAATGATATGGTGGTTACCAGCTCAATTCGAAAGGAATGCACAAAACAGGGATGTAAGTACGTTCACAATCATGAAATGTAACAAGTCATTGATGATGAAATATGATATAGCTAGAAAGCGGATAATATGGAACAAACCATCAATCAATGCAAGGATCACTAGTATCAAATGAATTTGTGTTGGTGAGATCAAGACCTTGAGAAACAAGTAAATCAAGCACATTTAACACCAATCCTAACAATGCATACAAGTCACAAGTTCAAATATGAATTGGAAACCTCATGGTCTATGTGACTTAATGAGACTATGTATGAACACAATGAACTATTTGGTCACATAGATTAAAATATTCAAACTTGTGTGTCTATGCAAAAGAGGCACAAAATTTTAAGGAAATTTTAAGTTATGGTCAATTAGAAAATTCATTCAAACTATTCAGTGCCTATACGCAAATCATCATGCATAACAAGCAAAGAGTATAAGCAAGACCAAAACTTGTTCCTGAAGATTTTCCACAACCAATTTAGGTAACAAAATTCTAATTGAACAGAAATCATCAACTAGAAGTTGCTACACCCATCAAACAAAGTCAGTTCAAGGACTATGGTTAAGAAAAATCCGGCAGCATTTCAGCAGCAAATTGGCTATTTTCCAAATTCAAAGAGTCAAATTAGATTCCATATGAGTTCATTGAAAAGCAAAAGCACAAACACTAGGTATGAATTCATATGAATTAAACAAATGAGCCAATATTTTTGCAGCAGTTAATCAGAAACGATTCAAACCAAACCAGCATGCTACGAAAGCATTCCTTCCTCACACAATATATAGATAAACTGGCACCAGAACAGCATCAAAGCAGTGTGCAATAGCATTAGGCACGACAAACACACAGCAAAAGCAAAGCAATGAAACAGAGCAAATTCACATAACAGCAGAAATTCAAACAAGCCTAAATCCACTACTCAGCCCAGATTTGCTAACCACCTAAATCAAACTAAACTAACTAACTAAGCTAGTCTAACTAAACTAATGTAATTAATAGTAAGCAGTAAAAAGGATGCAGAACAGGGGGGTATGGAACCTGGAATGCAGAAACTGAACGGGGCAACTGAAGGGAAGATGAAGTGGTGCGTTTGTTCGACGTCACCGTAGAGCTCGCCATCGACGACAATGGTGATCGCGGCGGTGCTTGGGGACGGTGCTGAGGCTGGCTGTGAGAGAAGGTAGAGATAGAGAGGGTTGAGTGGAAAAGAGGGAGTGAGGAAGAGGGGGTTGGGCGGTAAGGGCGGCGGTGATGGTTGTGGGTCGCTCGCCGGAGGGCAGCCGGTGGTGGTTGCTCAGAGGTGAGAGGTTGAAGATGGAGGGAAATGGAACGTTGGAGGTGAAGAGGGGTATTGCGCGAATGCGCTAGGGCTTCGCGTCTCTAGGGTAACTAAAAATTTGAATCCACGCGTGCGCGCACCATGCGCGTCCGCGTGGGTGGAGGTATTTAAGGATTGGCGCGGAAGCGCCATACGCGCCTACGTGTGAATGGGAGAATTAGGGGTCGGCGCGAACGCGTACGGTGCGCGTCCACACAGGTATGCTGGGCCAGAGGCACAAAAGAGGCCCAGAGTTGGCACAACTCTCGGGTCCTTTGACCTGGGTGATGCTAAAACGCATCAACGCGCACGCGCACTGTGCGCGTTCACGTCAATGGTATGAGCTTATTGAATGGGCGCGAAGGCGCGAAGTACGCCAACGCATGTATGAAGAAACAAGGAGTGGCGCGGACGCGTACAGCGTGCGTCTGCGTGAGTTGAGATACAGAATTGGCCCAAAAGTGGCACAACTCTCTGGTCCTTGGCCCAGATAGTTGAGATGAGCAGCCTACGCGCGCGCGCGATTTGCGCTTGCGCGTGGCTTGGGTTTTTCTCTCTCTCTCTCTCTTTTTTTTAATGAGCATCAAAAGACCTCATAACTTTCCATCCTTCTCTAAGACTCTAGAACTAGCTAAGGTGCAAGATTAAGCACATTTTGAAACTTAGGGGGTTTTTCCAAACAACTTGAGAAAACTTGAAATTCAAGCAAAAACTCAATTCAAAGATTCATCCCTTATTAAAAAAAAATATACCAAGAAGTAAAGAAACTATATACAATGGAATCCAATTCATTCATTCATTATATCTACAAGAGAATGGAAAGAGTTTACCATGGTGGGGTGTCTCCCACCAAGCACTTTTAGTTTAAGTCCTTAAGTTGGACATTGGGAGGCTTCTTGTTATGGTGGCTTATGCTTGTATCCATCCTTGAACCTCCAAGAGTGCTTGTCCTTCAATCGGTTGTCAGAAGTTCCAACCTTCTTCATTAAGCTTTGGTGAGGTCCTCCCCAAGACGTGAGCTCCCGAAATTGACTATCATAGGATAGTCCAGGATCCCATATCTTGTCCTCGCACCCATCTTCTAGTTGATTGCCTTGACTTTGTCCGGGCGACGAGAAAACAGAATTCTCATAGAAGCACCAAAATACTCTCCTAGACCCATTTAATTGAGCATTACACTAATCCATGCTCTTCAATTTCAAGATTCCCACCATAACGAGCCTAGATTTAGAACGCTAACCACTAAACATCCTCCTCTTTTGCTTAATTCCACAAAGCGCCCTAAGTTGGCCATCTGTTTCAAGCAAACCATACTCAAGTGGGATAATAAATCTGAGAGTTAGAAGTTTTACCCACTTAAGCGAAGGATTGGATGGCGAATTAGGTGGAGGAGTTCCCAAAGATCTTGATAAAGCATGCTCTACTCCCGTCTATCCTCTTCTAGAGGTTTCCACCACTTGGCAAGGTTCTTCAAGTTCCTCCTCATGCCAAGCTTCCTCAAGATCACATTCTTCTTCCCTATCACTCTCATCATAGATAGTGAAATCTACCTCATCATCAAGTCTAGGCAATTTGGGGAAAGACTCTTCAAACTCGAAAAGATCATATGTTGATTCGGAATCATCATAGATAGGAGTGCATGTTGCTTGGAGTACTTCTCCCAGTTCTTCACCCTCAGTAGGCTTTAGAGGTTTCAAGTCTTCCTCAACCTTGCTTTCTGATCCACTGGGGGAAGGTTCAACAAGATCGTCAAGGGAATTGATCAACATGGGCAAAAAATCACTAGTGATGGAATCCACTTCTTGATCAATTTCCTTCAACTATCTGTTTACTTTCGCAACATTACTCTTCTCTTCAATATCACCTCCAAATTTCTCGGAAGAGGGTTCTTCAATTCGAGATTCCTTTACGTGCTCAACGTATCCTAATCATCCATCCACTACTTTCTTTTGTTCACTAATCTCTATCTTCTCCTCTTGTTGTCCTTTTTGCTTCAATTCTCCTTCATCACCCTGGAGTTTCAAGTTCATACCCTCACTAAGCTCCTTGATTGTTTCTCTACATTCAACAATAGGGGTACTTATGGTGCATGAACTTAGGTGGGACGTTAAGTGATTCACGGCTTCTACCATGCTAGCTATCTTTGCTCTTAGCTCCTTAAACTTAGTTTCATCCTCCTCTTGCCGCCTTAAGATGCGAGATTCAAGGTCTCTCAGTTCTTATATGAAGGCTTCATCGGGAGATGGTGTTGGAAGAGAGAATTCATCGGTTAAGGAAAGATTGTTGTACTCGGAAGGTGGTTCATATTGGTGGAGTTCTTGAGGTGGTGTATGTGGAATTTGTGGTTCTTGGGGATATTGGTATTGGGATGGTGGTTGTTCTATGTGTAATTCAAATGGTGGTTGATATGGTGTGTATGAATTATGGTCCTGTAGAGTGGAATGGTGGTGTGAGGCTTGTGAGTATGATGTGTGGCTATATTGAGGAATGGGGTCACATGCATATGATGATTGTGGTTGACAACCACAATAAGGGTCATCACACACATTAGATTGATATACGCTAGGATCAGAATTATACCCATAGGAGTTCGTAGGAGGTTGTTGCCATGAAGGTTGTTCATAAGCTTGAGGTTCCTCCCATCCTTGATTCCCAAATCCTTTATGCATATCCTCATTAGAGCTTCCATTTCCTACAACATAGTTTGAACTACACTCATAGCCAAAAGGATGAGAATTCATAATGAAAGAGAAAATAAAAACAAAGAGCAATAAGAAATAAAGAAAATAAAATCCTAACTAGTAAAAAAAAACTGGCAAACAAACCAAAGTTCAAGCAATTCACAATATATACAATAGCCAATAACATAGCACCATTGGATCCCCGGCAACGGCGCCATTAATTTGATGACCGAGAATTGTTGTCGGTAAGGAATTTCACAAAGTATTTACGTTGCAAGTATAGCTCCAAACCAACAAACAACTCTTACATCAAATTAAATTTTAGGTTGTCACAAAGAACAAACCCCAAATAAGAAATAACCAGAGTATTTGGACTCCGGGTCGTCTCCCTAGGAAGCAATGTAGTGCATGCGTATTGGCTATGATGGGGTAAAAAAGGGGATTTTGTTTATGAGACGGCAAGAAAGTAAACTGAGTGAGTAAGTAAAGAAAGCAAAATAAAGAACTCTTGGCTAAGACTTGGGTACTTGAGATCACCATCCTAGTTAACAAACCAATTATTGACAATTATGAGAGGCCAACCCATTAAGTTTATTTCTCGAAGACTTAAGTACGTAACATTTACTCCTAGACTTGAAGTATGTCAAATAGGCTTGATCACATCCACCCCTAAGTCCTAACCTACCTACTAATTGGCTTAGTAGTGGGTTAGCGTCAATGGGCTTCAAATTGATCACCCAGGGTTCTCAAATCACCAAATACATTATGCCCAAAAACTTAAGATCACTCAAGTCCCTTGACTTAGGCCAAAAGTTGACAAAACTACTCAAAAACTAAAGAGAGCATTTCATCAAACACTTAGAATGCGATAAAAGTCAACATCATAAATTGCAAGGATACTAAAATCTACCATTATTAATTGCAAGAAAGGGAGATCACAACTCAATTCATCAATCAAAGAAACATCAACATCAAAATTGCATTAAATGTAAACAAATCCAACATGAGTCATCATCACAAAAAAGAGCAAAATGAGAAATTAACATAAAAACTAAGAGAGTCAAGATGTAGAGATGAGAAATTATCAACGAAACAAGATGAGATGAAGTAATCAAACATGAAATTAAAATAATCTAACCTAATCCTAACCTAATTCTAGAGAGAAGAGAGAGCTTCTCTCTCTAGAAAACTAACTAAAGGCTCATGTTGGCTAAACTAATTGCTCTCCCTTTGCTTGGACTTCAATTCTGCATGAAATACACTCAGAAACAAGTTGGATTTGGGCCTGGGCAGCTTAGAAATCGCCCCCAGCGTTTTGCCTTCAAGTGGGCCACATGAGAGTATCGGCGCGTGCGCGTGCGCGTCGATTGGCAAATTCTCAACCCGCACGGGCGCGACGTGTACGCGTGCGCGTCTATTGGCGAAATCACTTGTGCGCGAGCGCGCCTGGTGCGCGTGCGCATCCTTTGGTGCATTCCCAATCTTTGTTTCTTCATGCATTCTCCCTTTTAGTATGCTTTTCTCCTCATTTCTTCCATCCAATACTTGCCTTTATGGACCTGAATTCACTCATCAAACACATCAAGGCATCGAATGGAATTAAAGTGAATTAAAATCGCCAATTTAGGGCCTAAAAAGCATGTTTTCATACTTAAGCAAAATTCAAGGGAGAATTACAAAACCATGCTATTTCATTGAATAAATGCGAGAAAAGGTGACAAAATCCCCCAAAATAAACACAAGATAAATCACGAAATCGGGGTTTATCAGGCTTCTTCCCATTTTGGCCAAAAATTTCTTTGTCGACATTCTTCGACTGATCTTGGCTCAAGATCCTTACTTTCATGCATGATATTTAATGCCACATTATATGCAAATATTTCATTGACAATTGTCTTATTTCGGTCCCATTTCTCTCCTGTAAAGACATAATTTATCGAGATCTTGTCATTTTCACAATTTTCAGGTACCTGAATGTCTTCTGGTGTTAAAACTATATCAGAATTTTGGACAACTACAGGTGTGTCTACTATGTCTTTTTCAACAAGAATCGTATTTACCTCTTTTCTTTTTCGAGGATTTTTGTCTTTGGAACTGACAGGCTTGCCACGCTTCTGGTGTGAATTTGCTTCAGTGGCTACTTGTCCTACTGTGACATCAATTTGAATTGGGGCATTTTCTGCTGGTATATAAGATTTGGTTATCTTCTTTGTATCGAAAATTGCATTAGGCAATTAATTTGCTATTCTTTACAAATGTATAATCTTTTGAACTTTTAGTTCACATTGCCCTGATCGAGGATCTAAATGCATCAAGGATGATGCATTCCAATTAAGTTCCTTTTCAGGAAGCTTATTCTCTCTCCCTAATGTTAAAAATTTTGATTCATCAAAATGACAATCCACTAACCGGAATTTAAATACACTCCAGTTTGTATCTCAAGATACCTCACTATAGAGGGAGAATCATATCCAACATAAATCCCCAATTTTCTTTGGGGTCCCATTTTGGTGCGATTAGGTGGTGCAATGGGAATATATATCGCACACCCAAATATTCTTAAATGAAAAACATTTTGCTGCTGGCCAAAAGCTAATTGCATAGGAGAGAACTGATGGTAACTCGTTGGCCTCTAATGAATAAGTGCTGCGGCATGTAAAATAGCATGCCCCAAAACCGAGGTTGGGAGATTTGTTCTCATAAGAAAGGGTCTAGCAATTAATTGGAGGCGTTTAATAAGTGATTCTGCTAACCCATTTTGTGTGTGAACATAAACTACTGGATGTTCAACACTTATTCCATTAGCCATACAATAAGCATCAAAATCTTGGGAAGTAAATTCACCAGCATTATCAAGACGAATTGCTTTGATTGGATTTTCTAGAAATTGTGCTTTTAATCGAATAATTTGAGCCAGTAATCTTGCAAACGCCAGGTTCCGAGAAGACAATAAGCACACATGTGACCATCTCGAATATGCGTCTATCAGGACCATAAAATATCTAAAAGATCCACATGGTGGATGAATAGGTCCACATATATCATCTTAAATCCTTTATAGGAATTCAGAGGACTCAAATCCAATCTTTACTTGTGATGGCCTTAAAATTAACTTTCCCTGAGAACATGCAGCATAACAAAATTCACTAGTTTTAAGAATCTTCTGGTTCTTTAGTAAATATCCATGGGAGTTTTCAATAATTCTCCGCATCATGGTTGTTCCTGGATGACCCAATCGGTCGTGCCAAGTTATGAATTTATTTGGGCTAGTAAACTTCTGGTTTACAGTGGCATGTGATTCAATTGCATTAATCTTGGTATAATACAACCCAGATGAAAGTGAGGGTAACTTTTCTAATATAACCTTTTTATTTAAATAATAAATTGTGATACATAAATACTCATGATTTTTCCTCATTCATTGTTTCAATATGATATCCATTTCGGTGAATATCTTTGAAATTCAACAAGTTTCTTAAAGACTTGGTAGATAATAGTGCATTATTTATTATAAATTTTGTTCCTCCAGGAAACAAAATTATAGCTCTTCCGGAGCTTTCTATCACATTGCCCGAGCCAATAATAGTATTAACATATTCTTCTTTTGGCACAAGATGGACAAAATATATATTACTTTTAAGAATAGTGTGCGAACTTGCACTATCCGCAAGACAAATATCTTCACAATATGTCCTTGCCATTTTTCTTCAAAGACAAATAATAATAAAATGAATAAAAGTATATGCACAGTAAAATTATTCACATGAATACTTAACAAACACACATATTAAACTATTCCATCATTGATCAAATAGCCAATATTTCCTTCAGGGTCCTCAAAGAAATTAGATACATCATAATGAGTGGTGAAATTTTCATCATTTGAAACAAAATTTGTTTCCTTTCCTTTGTCATCCTTTTTCAAAGATGCTTGATAAAGATCAACTAGGTGCCTTGGGGTACGACATGTACGTGACTAATGGCTCTTTCCACCACAACGAAAGCATTTATCCTCAATTGATTTACTTTGCCCATTGTTTCTTTTTTTATCCCACTTCTGGTGAGATCCTTTCTTGTGAATATAATTCTTCTTCCTTCCATAATTTTTCTTATTACCAAAATCTTGCCATTTACCTCTTATGGGGTTATGATTTGCCACATTTGCTTCAAGAAATGGGGCGGCGCCAGCAGGACGCACTTCATGATTTCTTAAAAGCAACTCATTGTTGCATTCAGCGACAAGAAGGCAAGAAATTAGCTCAGAATATTTTTTTAAATTCTTTTTCTCGATACTGCTGCTGTCGTAGCACATTCGAGGCATGGAAGATCGAGAAAGTTTTCTCTAACATATCGGATTTGAGGAAGTATCACCGTCTTTTGATGATTGTATCTTTCTTCAAGGTCTTTCCACAGATCTGCAGGATCTTTTAATGTGAGATATTCATTTTTCAATCATACGTCAAGATGACGATGAAGAAAAATCATGGTTTTGGCTTTATCCTTTTGGGATGCATTATTTTCAGCCTTAATGGTAACTCCAAGATCCATTGAATCAAGATGGATTTCAGTATCTAATATCCATAATAAATAATTGTTTCCAGATATATCAAGAGCATTGAATTCAAGATGAGAGAGTTTCGACATAATGAAAATTTGTTACCTGAGTCTTCCTAAAAATTTGATCAGAGTCTCGTGTTAATAACATGTTGTAAAATAAATAAGGAAGAAGTAATAAGTAAAGTATGAATAGAAAAACACTACTATCAGTATTTACCAATAGTATTATATTACTATAAAGATAATAATATATTAATATTATATTAGTAGTATACGAAAAGAGAAAATAAAGAAGTGCTTTTATATTGTAATGTATATAAGAAAGAGAGAGATAATATTTGTTTTATTATTGTTTGTTGCTGTACATCAATTCTCTCAGACCTCACTATTTATAGAGGTAAAGTATTGACTATTCCAAACTTCATTTAATTTTCGTTTGGCTTGGGAACTTCAATTCTTCATAGGGAAAATCAGCTGCCCATATAATGAATGTGCATCCACATCCTTTGAACTTATCACAACAAAGAGCAATAATATCCACTCACAACAAGTATTAACACCAGCACAATAATACCAAATAACAGCAGAAAAATCATATAAATAAGAAATTAGAGACAAGATAACACATCAAGATTTTTAACGTGAAAAACCTCCTCAATGTGAGAAGTAAAACCCACGAGCCACCAAGACCAGGAAATAGCTTCACTATGATGAAAAATAGGGTAGAAGAGAGTCACAAATTACTACACAAAACGTGCATACAACAAGCCAAACAACTCAAGCTTTAAATCTTACAAAACAAGAACAAGAAGATGAAAATACCACAAAAATAGAGCTGCTGTGCGTGACCAATATCTCCAGCTACAGACCTCAAATCAAAGATCTGAATGGTAAAAATAAAGAACCAGATGTGTGGAACACACTGTCCAAATTTGAGATCAATCCAACGGTTAGCAAATTTTCAGCGACCAATTTACAAAGACAACTTTGTATATGTGCGAAAATAACTTTCTCTCTTCTCTTGTCTTTAGTGTTTGGTGTTCTTCTTTCAAAATGAGACATCTCTGACTCAACCCTAACTCACCTTAGCCACTTCAATTATTCATGGATTTGGATACTAACATTTAGACTTTTTCTCCACATAGGAAGGGAGCCCAAAAAACCCAACAAATCTCCCCCTCACGACTATGTGGAGGTAACCGCCAATCCGGCGATTAGGCAACAAACTTCAAACTTCCATCTTAGTAATGCTTTAGTCATCATATCAGAACCATTCTCATCAGTATGAACCTTTTCAAGTTCCAACAACTTAGCATCCAAAACATCACGTATCCAATGATACCTCACATCAATATGTTTGGATCGAAAATGAAAAGTAGAGTTTTTAGCAAGATATATAGCACTTTGAGTAAACCCGAGTTCCTTCAAAAATTTCTTCATCCAAAGCATCTCTTTGCACGCTTCGGTAATGGCAATAAACTCGGCCTCGATAGTAGACAAAGCAACACATTTTTGCAATCTAGATTGCCAAGATACAGTTCTACCCGCAAAGTTGATCAAGAAGCCTGAAATGGACCTTCTAGAATCAATATCTCCTGTCATGTCTGAGTTAGTGCAACCAACTAGAATAGGCTTATCACTTCCATAACACAACTTCATGTTAGAAGTACCACGAAAATATCTCATTATTCATTTTACAGCATTTCAATGCTCTCTTCCTGGATTTGAAACAAAATGGTTAACACAACCAACAGCATGAGCTATATCCGGTCTTGTGCACACCATAGCACACATTAAACTAACCACGGTTGATGCATATGAAACTTTTTCCATATCTTTCTTCTCTTCATCACTTGATGGACTTTACTTGCAACTCAATTTGAAGTATGTCAGAAGTAGTAACGGCCTTTGCTTTCTCCATTTAAAACCTGTGCAACATTATTTCTATGTATTTCTCCTGTGACAACTAAAGTTTCTTCTCCTTTCTATCACGATCGGTTCTTATACTAAGAATCTCCTTTACCGGCCTAAGATCCTTCATTGCAAATGACATTGCAAGTTGCTTCTTTAACATATCAATCCTAAAAGCATTTTGAATTTTTGACCAACAATAAACATGTCATCAACATATAACAAAAAGATAATAAAATCATTACTAGAAAATTGTTTAACAAATACACAATGATCAGAACTAATCTTTTTGTAGTATTGTTTTGTCATAATAGGCTCGAATTTTTTATGAACAGAATGAATTATTCGAGATTACAAGTTAATTTTTTCTTTTAAAGTATAATTTATCAGTATATAAATCTTTTAAGATCAATTTTAGTAATTTATTATTCCTAAAATAGGAAATAAATTTAATTTTATCTCGTAAAAAAAAAAAGAAATAAGACAACAAATAAACAATTTTTTTTTTCTGATAATTTTCCCGCACAACCTCATTGGGAAAAACAATCAGGACTGAATAATAATACTTTCGTGCGTAGAAATTGGAGCTGGGCTCAGCAATTTGAGAGTGTTTCTTTCTTTTCATCACACTTCATCAATTCCATCCATGGAGTTCGAGGTGAAGCTTGTTGCCGCCATCGACAATTGCTTCGTCTCCCTTCCCCTCCCTCTCATCCAAACTCTCCAATCCACGCGCTCCTCTCCTCTCCCTCACATACTCGCCCTCGAGCTTCGTTCTCCCACCCACCCTCCCAACCTCTGGTTCGTCGCTTGGTCCGGCGCCACTTCTTCTTCTCCCTCCGTCATCGAGGTCACTACTGCTGCCACCACCGTTCTCATTATCACGTTTTTTTTTTCTGTTAAATTCGATTCGTGTTCTGAACAATTCGGTTGCATAGGTTTCGAAACAATTTGCGGAGTGCATTTCGTTGCCGAATCACGGTACTGTTCAGGTGAGAGCTGCTTCCAATGTGGCTCATGCTTCTCTTGTTACGATAGAGCCTCACACCGAGGATGATTGGGAGGTTTTGGAACTCAATTCCGAACAAGCTGAGGCTGCTATCCTCAACCAGGTTTTTGTGATTGTTGTTCATTCACTCCCCCAACATGGCATAGTTCAATACTTGGATTAATTGAAACCTGTGAATATTAAGTCTTATATATATATATATATATATATATATATATATATATATATATATATATATATAAAGAAAAAGAAGCAAAGATGGTTAAATAGGCAGCTAGAATTAGTATGATTTCGCAGGATGGCATAAATCTTAAACTAAGAGAGAGAAATGGTGATTTCGAGTTCAACATGGATCAATTAAACTCTAGAATTCAGGAAAGTTAAAGCTAAAGCTTATGGAATATAGTTAGTGTGTCTTGAAGTATCTGATACACGGTGACTATTTTGAAGTGTGAGTAAAGTAGACCGTTCATATGAAATGCCAAGTAGGAATGCTTTTATTTTTTATTTTAAAACCGAGTCCTAAATAGGAATGCTACAGTTTGAAGATAGTTCTGGATGGGAATGTGATAACTAGTGAGAATTACAGTTATAACTTCTTGTGATTGGCTCACATGGTTGACATTCTGCTCATATTTGACTTTACTTTTTCAGATTTAGGGGTCTCCTGTTGGTAGGCTAACATGTACTTGTAATGTAAATGTGCGTTGAGATTGATGGGCAGCTGCCCTGGATTGCAGATATCATTTCTCAACCTAAATTCTTTTCTGTAACAATGAAAAATTGTGTATTTTCAATGCTTTTATTGTCGTTCCCGATGATATATTTTCTATTACTTTAGAGTTTAGATTGGTTACAGGTCTCTGTTCTACCGTTTATTTGAGTTTTTTGTCCTAGTCTGTTGTGTATTACACTAACATAATGCTGCTGATGGCTTGATGCAGGTCAGGATTGTTCATGAAGGGATGAGATTTCCTTTGTGGTTGCATGGTCACACCGTCATCACATTCCATGTCACTTCTGTTTTCCCGAAGAAAGCGGTGGGTAAGATGATGCCTGTATTATATGGTTATCTTTTTGAATTTTTAAGTAGGAGGGTATTGCATGTTGGGAGTGGATGGTATTTTGTTCAATACTTCAGGTCAGGATTGTACTCAAATTGTGAACTAGTCACGTTTGAATTCCTAACTCAATAATATTGTCAATATGTATTGTTAGACTAGAGCTAACTAACATGTGAGAGTTTTATCAGTACAACTCATGCCAGGAACTGAAGTTGCCGTTGCTCCCAAAAGGCGCAATAGATTGTTGGATTCAGCAGGAGATTCACATCTAGAATCCTGTGATAAGGAACAAACTGCAAAGATGCTTCTCCGTATACAAGATCCAGGGGTATTATGTCATACCAGAACTGATGTCAAAGGTGTTGAGCTCCATATGGGGCTCACTTCTGTCGCTTTTGTTCACCCAGAAACAGCCAAGCACTTCTCTTTTAACATGCTTCAGCCAGTTTCCTTAGTACCAAGAATATCCAAGGAGAATGCCAATATTTCGAAAACCAATGTTTTGAAATCCAAAGGCGGGTCAACTGGCAATGAAGTTGAGAATGGAAATTTAACTGACAAGAAACAACATCGACAAGCTGTTGTTCATCTCTTATTTTCAGAATCTGTGGCTGCAGGGCATGTGATGTTAGCCAAGTCTCTTCGCCTCTATTTGAGAGCTGGCCTACATACATGTATGTCAAATTATACTTATATCTATCTTACCTAACTCATAAACTTGAACTTGAGTATATGTGGAATGTGCATACTCATAAATTTGATTATTGAGGATATAACAAAAATTTTTCTTGCATTTTAAATTTGTATCATGCTGGTATGATGGTAATCAGGGAATAACATATCTGTTATTTTAAAAGCACTGGAATTTTCCTGCACTTAGACTTGATGTGGAGATTTCATGGCGTTGGGAGCAAAGTAGTAAGTCAACATATATCAGTCCAAAGGCCAATGACACACTCATTATTCACCATTAAAAATGAACAAAATATCCATTTCAGAGAGAGAAAGCAGAAGAACAATGTAAAAACGTATTAGTAACAGACTATAAACCAGCTTCACCCATAGGACAAATTGGAAGTCTTTTATCTGTTTGTATCTCTGTTTTTTTCCTCGATCTTCTTTTCTAAGTCACATTATATGTTCTTTATTAAATAAGATTAAAATCAGTTAATTATGCTGCTATAGTTTGTTTCGCCTTTATCTTTGGATAGGTGGAAATCATGCCATACGTTGCTATTTGTGTTGTTTAATATATATATTTCAATTTCAGCTGAAATCTTTATCTCTTTTTTCAGTTTTCGTACGATTCTGAAGTGAATATATTCTTTCTTGGTTGTACAGGGGTTTATTTGAAAGCATATGATATCATTAGGGAGAAAAGTATTCCATCCATCACTTTTTCTCCTTGTCAATTCAAACTATTAAAGCAGGATAGTTCTGCTGAGAAAGATGGTCTGGATGGCCACAATAATCACATGAATGGAAAATTACTTGCGAAATCTATGTCAGGTGACTTTGTGGACCCTATAGATTGGTCAATTAACAATGAAGTTGTTGCAGCTCTTTCTGATGAATCCAACTGCAAAGCAGAGGAAGAGAATGCAAATCAGTCTCAGAATCAAAAGGGGATAAAGAGTCTTGTTCGGCTGTGGTATATTGCACAACTTGAGGCAATTACTTCTATTACGGGTGTAGAGGTTAATTCATTGGTCATGTGTAGCCAAACTTTGCTTGATTTCAAATTAAACTGTTATAACCTTGGGGATAATGGGAGAGCTCCCCTACCTTATAATTCTTCAGAGAATAGTGGCAAGACAGCTGAAGTGTTATTTATTTTGACTTTTGGGGATGAACATCTGCATCATGGGAAACCAAATGCATACAAAGTTGCTCTCGGTAAAAGCCTTAAAAGTATCAATATAGGCGATCTTCAGCTTTTTGAAGGGATGAAATTGGGTGATCCCGTGTCTATTCATTCTATCGAAGAGACAGCATCTCAAGAGCACATTAGTTCAAATGTATCTTTACTTAGCTGGATGGAGAAACCAGCTTCTGATATTATTAATCGTAGGTCTTTCTTTTCTTTATTATTTTTTGTTAAAGTGTCCATAACTTATCCAATTTATTCATTGTTTTCATCACCATTCTCATTTAGCAAAACATTAAGTGATTTTTGTTATGCCATTTATATCATATTTGTTAGCAGATGTACAAACTAAAATTGTTTGAACATGAATATGATTCATGATCAAGCACTACGAAGCCATTTTATCCTTTTATCTGACCCCATTTAGTGAGGAGTGGCTTAACTATTGTTGTGGCGAACAAAATTGATGCTGCATATATTCAAATTTTTTTTTATTCTAGGATTTTGCAATAATTCATATGCTGGGAACTTGGCTAGAAACATTGCTGCTTATTTCTATCCTCCCCCAAAAAAACCCCGCCAATTACTTGACTACCACTTGCTAGTTTGTGCTTGACAATTTAGTGGGTTCTCCATTGGTCACGCTGATGCAAGTATTGCATTATCCTCATCCATTTGAGTATGAGAAATGCGTATCTTTTAGCTAATAAATTGAATGACACCTGTTTTATATGGTAAACTTATTTGTTACTTAACTGTGATCCATTAAAAGGCCTCTTGGACTTAGTTTGAGTCTTTAAGGTGCAAGATTTTTGTCTCACCCTTTGATGCTGCTGCTCATTAATTTGAATTTAGTCAGTTAATTATCTACAATGGTTGCATCCTCATGCAATTGGATGCCATTTGGTGATAACCTTGTATTTTGGATGATTGCAGGGATATTGGTATTGTTATCTTTGAAGTGTGGTCTGTGGTTTGGTTCATGCAACTTGCCACTCCCTGGACATGTTTTAGTGCACGGACCACCAGTGAGTACAGTTTAATTTCACTGTCTTATGAAATCCAATGTTGAATGGATTTGGCTGTTATCAGATTAGAAGCTCAAATTTCTGCATGTTGGTGATCTAATATTTTGAGCTATGAACCTTTTTTAACTCTTCATTACTCGTTATACTGCCTTTTAAGGTCGTTTTAAAACTGGATGTTTCTCATTCCGAGCTCGGGATTTGGCTACCTTTTTAAGCTTCCATATGTCTAGTGTTGCTTTCTTATATACCTTCAGATTAAAGACATAAAACAAAATGTATCTTTCAGTGAATTATCTTTGCATTTAAAATTTGTTTTATTATTTATTTGTTTATTTAATTTATTTATTTTGCAGGGCTCTGGGAAAACTTCATTATCAAGGGCTGTAGCCAAATCCCTTGAGAATCATAAAGATATCTTAGCACACATGTATTGATATTCATTTTAATTATTCTTTTTTTCATTTTTCTTTGCGTTGCTCCTGTTTGGATTTTGATTTTCAATACAATACAGAGTTTTTGTGCCCTGCTCAAAACTTTCTTTGGAGAAGGTCCCAATAATTCGCCAAGAACTTACAAACCATGTAATGGAAGCTTTAAACCATGCGCCCTCCATCGTAATCTTTGATGATCTTGATAGCATAATTTCAACTTCTGATTCTGAAGGATCTCAGCCCTCAACGTCTGTTGCTGGACTCTCAGATATTTTGGTTAACATCATCGATGAATATAGGGTAAGAAATACAAGTACGTGATATTTTTCCTGATCAAGACATTCAAATCTAACTTTCTTGCACTTATATGCATAAATAAATTCTATTTTTCTGAAAGCTGAGAAATAATGGAATTACATAGAAAGAAATACACAAAAAGGTTAAATATACAAGAACTTCACTTTGATGCATAATCATTTTATTTCTGTACTGCACACTGGAACAGGAGAAGAGGCAAAAATCATGTGGATTTGGACCGGTAGCCTTCATAGCTTCCATACAGTCACTGGAGAAACTGCCACAGTCTTTGAGCTCTTCAGGTATGCTTTTTGTGCGTAAAACATATATGCAGTTACAGTATATTTTAAAACGAATCTTGACTTTGGCAATCTTTTTTGTTTTTCCCCCATGTGTGTGTATTTTTTCTCATGTTCTAGTTGCTAACTTCTTATTCTACTGTCATTAGGACGCTTTGACTTCCACATACAGTTGCCAGCTCCTGCAGCTTCAGAGCGTAAAGCTATGTTGAAGCATGAAATTGAAAGGCGTCACTTGCAATGTGGTGAAGACATCCTACTGGATGTGGCTGTCAAATGTGATGGTTATGATGGCTATGATCTGGTATTCCAGTTCCTTGGACACAGTTGTGCATCAGTAGACTTTTGTTGTGTAAAATTTTCATAAGTCAATTTTGTTGATATTTATCATTATGTGCCTTCAGTTGCAGATTTCTTGTCTTACTTCAATACTTATTTTGGGTTAGAGTTGTTTTCATCTTTTAGTTTATTTACATCAGACCTCTTCATTGGTGGCAGTGGAGGGGAGCCGCCTTCTCTCTTTTCTCTTTCTTTTGCATTCAGTCAAATTTTCATGCACAAATCCAATTAGTGAGTATGGAATGTAAAAATCACCTTTTTTGTTACGTTAAAAATTTCAAACATGCTCTTGTTTTCACTCAGATTAGTCATTAATTCGTTATTTCCATGGTTTCACCTGCATTTCATTATTGAGTACTTGCTGTCTTAGATGCCTGGTTGACCATTAGGGTTTCAGTTTCCTTTGAACTGTTCTCAAATGTTTTAATGTGAGACGTAATTATTATATAATTCACTCTTTCCAGGAAATATTAGTTGACAGAGCTGTCCATGCTGCTGTTCATCGATTTTTGCCATCAAATGCTGCCAATAATGAGCACGAGAGTCCTGCTTTACTAAGAGAGGATTTCTCCCAGGCAATGCATGGTTTTCTTCCAGTTGCAATGCGTGACATCACAAAATCTGCATCTGATGATGGTCGTTCTGGATGGGATGATGTGGGTGGCCTCGTTGACATCCGAAATGCTATTAAGGAGGTTTGAATTGTTGAAATATTTGAATGCTCGTCTTCTTGGTTTATTTTATATGTGCTTCTTTATGACATTCTTGTGCGTTAACATCTTTTATGTTTCTGTTAAATCATTTTCAGATGATAGAGTTGCCATCAAAGTTTCCAAAAACTTTTGCGCAAGCACCATTGAGGTTGAGGTCAAACGTCCTTTTATATGGTCCTCCTGGTTGTGGCAAAACTCACATTGTGGGTGCTGCTGCGGCTGCTTCATCGCTTCGATTCATATCAGTGAAAGGACCAGAGCTGTTGAACAAGTATATTGGTGCTTCTGAACAAGCCGTAAGAGGACTATTAGACATTCTTTTAGGATATTATTGGTGTATCCCTTTGTCTACTTAGAGTTTCTTTACTCACTTATTTTGCTTCAAAAAAAAGTTTCCCTGGTTATTTGTCATAAATGTCTCAAGATTAACTTTTTTTTTACTCTAAGCCATCGGATCTTAAAACCGTTAGATGACCTAGGCTGATAGTTCTTAGATTCATTTCATATTGAAGTTATTTATTTTCTCTTCAAATGTCTCAGTCTGAGTCTTGAACGCTGGTTTCAGGTTAGGGATATATTCTCTAAAGCAGCAGCAGCAGCTCCTTGCTTACTATTTTTTGATGAGTTTGATTCTATTGCTCCTAAGAGAGGGCATGACAATACTGGAGTAACTGATCGTGTCGTTAATCAAGTTAGTATATTTGTCACTTTTTTGGCTTTATACTTTGTTGAACAAAATCTGACCGTAATATGTATTTGATTTTCAGTTTCTGACTGAGTTAGATGGTGTTGAGATTTTAACTGGTGTATTTGTATTTGCTGCTACAAGGTTAGTATTTCAAGCATGCGTTAATTTATTGGAAGTAAACTTGGAAAGAGTTTGAGTTCAAATAATGTCACATATAAATACTAAAACTTCAAATTGTTAGAAAGTTTTCCTTACCATGTTGGAACTGTGGCTTACTTCAAAGGTTCATAAAATATTCATTCATGGCTGGTTTCATATTAATACTTCACATTCATGGCTGGTTAGGACACAGATTATACAATTAAGGACGTGTTTGTTTCTTCTGACTATCTTTTGAGATATAAAGAAAGAACAAGAGGGAAATGGATATTAGTCATTGTTTGTACTGATATCTGTTTTATGTTGAGCAGTAGACCGGATTTACTTGATGCGGCACTGCTGAGACCTGGTAGGTTAGATCGACTTCTTTTCTGTGATTTTCCATCTTGGCATGAGAGATTGGAAATTCTGACTGTTCTTTCTAGAAAGGTACGTTTGCTGTATATAGTTTTCCGTGTTTTGTTCTTGTCTGCAGAGTGCTTTGAGATTTTTATTTCTTAGGTAAATGTTTTGCGATAAAATGTTCAACACCTACTTGTTTTCCATTGGAATCATAGCCTTAGATATCTAAGCAAGAGAGAACATCCAATGTTGCACTAACAATCTTCCAAATAGGCGGTTAACCCATCATAATTTTCAATTTCAATATTTTGGATTTTCACAAGGTGGTTTTTGCACTCAGTCTTGTTGTTTCTACTAGTTCTAGTTTACCTTCATCCCTGTTGTGAATATATTTCTGTAGTCTCAATCAAATAACTCTTTCTAATTGATGCAGTTACCAATGGCGCATGATATAGATTTGGCCACAGTAGCTAAAATGACTGAGGGATTCAGTGGAGCTGACCTCCAAGCTCTCCTCTCAGATGCACAGCTCGCAGCAGTCCATGAAGTTCTGGACAATTTGGGTGCCTCTGCGCCGGGTAAAGCACCAGTTATTACAGATGCTTTACTGAAGGCCAATGCCTTGAAGGCTAGACCATCTGTTTCAGAAGAAGAGAAAAGGAGACTCTACAGTATCTATGGCCAGTTCCTGGATTCAAAGAGATCTGTCGCTGCTCAGGTTTGTTTCTTTACCCCTCTTATTTTCTCCTTCTCAGTCTTTGTTTGTGTCAAGTCTTTATGCTCATGGTTCTGTTTAGAAACATATTTAACCAAGGGTAGCGGGCCTAGGGCCAGATGCTCTGAATAAACCTCTGCTTGCTTCATAAACTTACCAAGAGGAAATGCTACTTTCATTGAACTAACGTAGTTTCATTCTAAGATATACTATGCATTCATTCTGTGCTAAGAGTGAGGAGGCAGTGTTGGATTTTTAGCTACTTTAGTATTGGGGAACTGACACCATGAGCTTTATTAAGTGAAAAAATTAGTTCTGGTTATTGACAATTTATTGGCAACTTTTGCAGACATCTTTCGTGTTTGAAAGTGACTAAATATCAATTGTAGCCTTTCATTAGTGGAAAAAATAAATGAAAATTCTTCGTTTTAAATCATAGTACATTAGGTGTTGTAAATTTTGAAATCTCAAATATCAAATTATATTGAGTGATTGGAAATGATGATATCATGACTAACTGTTAAAGGTCGTCAAATTGTGGTATGATACTTAGTTACGTGAATGCTCTTTTAATGCGTTTATTGTGTGCACTTTCTCAAATCACGTGTAAATGTGCAAAGAATAAAAACACTCCGTCATCTGAATCACAACAGAATAGAATTATGTAATCACTTATGAGCAAATTCTTTATTTCCCTGAATTGGTTAATAGTAATTAAACTCATGCAACATTTTCTTTACCAAGTGTTTATTATCTCTGTACCCACAAAATTTATCAGGCACGTCACTTGACTAACCATGTTTTTATTTCGTCATTCGGTTAACATGCTGCAGTCAAGGGATGCCAAAGGCAAGAGAGCAACTCTAGCGTGACAATTTGTTCACGTAATAAAGTGCCAATTTTGTTCATACTTCAAAGGGTAGAAGCTGCTACTTGGTTATTTCTCAAGAAAGCTGCTCTGTTCATTTGTACCTAATTATAGCAATTTGTACAGGAGTTGACTGTGATTCAACTCATCGTGTGTTGTATTACATAAAGTGAATTCTCCTTCCTATGTTGCATTGTTGCCAATAAAATATCAGAAGAGAAGAGTTATGTACAAACTTATAGTAGGTATGAATAGTATAATCCTCGTTGCAGACTGCACCAGATATTTCAAGCTTGTGCCAATTTTACTTTTTCTCAGTTTCCTCTTTCATGAAAACCATAAGAGGAGGGTGAATATTGAATAATCATTTCCAATTGTAATGATCCCAGTTAACCTTATTACCAGGGTTTTCAACGGAGTTGCCAAAATTTGAGCTTATGTTTAGGCGTGTAGCTACCCGTAGTCCTTGGATAAACCTTTTCTTACTAGTTTAGTTTCTGTGCATTTACAATGTAAAATAAGCTGAACAAAAAAATTATCCGAGAAAAATTCAGGCATCAATAAAAATAGTTTTAAAAATGAGAACGAAAACGAGAACAAAACTAATATTAGATCGACAAAAAATAATTATTTTAATGTAAAATATTAAGCTCTAAAATTGTGTAAAATATAGAAACATAATTTTGTAAAATTGTGTTTATTAGGTAAGATATGGACAAAAATATTGTGTCCTGGAGAATATAAAAACACTGAACGAAAATATAATTTATTTTTTTATTTATTATTATTATTATTAAATTTTTATAATTATATTTTTTATTATTTTATTTTTTATTTTAAATTTTGTATGAAAAATAAAAATAAATTAAATTTTTTGTTATTTATTCTATTTTATATTTAGTTTACTATTAAATAAAATGAAAAATACACAAATTTTAAATTTAAATTTTTATATATAATTATTTTCATGTAATAATTTTATATAAAGTCAATTGAATATGAATTTTTACTGTTTTAAATTTTATCGTCTATAATAAAAATTTTATTATAAAATTATAGAAATAAAATTAACCATTAGCACAAAAGGTCACAAAAGTTAACCTAAAATTTAAATGATATTGTCTTTTTATATTTACTTAGCCAGTGAATTTGAGTCTCTTTATCTATAAAAAAAAAATCACAAAAAAAAAAAAACCATTAGCACAAATTTTTTTAAAAAAATATAAAAAAAAAAACGGAAAAAACCACATGAGAAGGGAAACAAAAGCAACGAGATTGTCGAACTTGGGTTGCAGCCTCTGCGTGGTGTGAGAACGAGACTCAGAAAAAGAAAAGAGAGAGAAAGAAAATCGAAGGCCACGAAGCTCGCATCGCTTCCCAGAAGAAGACGACGCTTCCCAGTTGTTCCGTCTTGGGTACGTAACTCTCTGCAATTCTTCTCTTTCTCCCTTTATCTTTCTCTTCATTCTTCCGCGCGTTTCATCGATCTCTCACTTTTCCCTTTTTTATTTTATTTTATTTTTTATCACTTCAACAACATCTCTTTCTTCTTATTGTGTTTACATTATTCGTCGCATTAGCCTCCAAATTATCGATTTTTCAACCAATTTAAAGAAACCCTTTTCGGGAGTGCTTCAATTTTCTGCGTTGCGGGTAAGTTCTTGATGATTTTTCCTATTAGGCTTTCGCATTTGAGGGGTTAATTTGACCTAATTTTTTTTATTTTTTCTTATGTGGGTAATGCAAATGGTAATCTAGTTGTTTTTTGGGTCTTTCTGTTGCGCAATTTTTTTTATTTATAATTCTAGGGTTCGTAGCTCTTTCGAAAATCAACTAGTTGGAACACAAGGGCTCAATTAGTTCTCTTTGTAACTTTTAGAGAAAATGGGGTCTCACTGTTTTTTCTATCCAATCTCATCGTTTACTATGTGGGAGTATCAGAATTTGATTGGAGTTAGCGTTCCCAGTTTCTCATCTGTTAAATGGACAGAAACCTCCTTTCATTCTTAAGCCTGAACTATTCCCTGGGTCATTGGGTGTAATTTTATCAATTATTCAGTTTGGACCTTAAAATTTTAAATTTCCTATATTTTAATCACCTGATCGAGTCTAGTTCATGCATTATTTAACCTTCATCAGTTGGTTGGATAGAAGGGGACTGAAATTTAACTTTGAGGAATCAAGAGGATTTGAGTATGGCTGAATGGATGTAAATTTTGTTTTGCACGAAAAACTAAAAATAATAGTTTCACATAGTTCTGCCTGTTGGTGAGGATTTGGTAATGGCATGTTTACAATGCTGAGTTTATGGTTTTTTTCAAGGGCTTGTCATGCAATGGGTCCTCACCATTCACATATGTTGACTACTACTTTTTATTAAACCATTTTATTTTAGAGGAGGAGAGTACATTATGTTGACTATAGCTTTTATTTTATTATGGAAAGTTCGTAATAGATAGGAAATATTTGCCAGTATATGTGTTATTGTTGCCAAATATGTTAGAAACACTTCAATTTGTTAACAACCCATGATTTTTGTCACACCATTCAAAAGCTAATCCTATTTTGTGAATAGTTTCTGGGCATGTATTGGTCGAGCTGTGTAGCAGTGCTGTTTAATTTTTTAAGAACTTATTATTTGAGTTAGTTATGTTCTTTGTTTTTATGCCTGTTTAAGTTTTGGGTTGTTTTACTCTGTCAAATACTTTGTCATTGATGAGGCTTTTTCAAGCTACACTGCATCAGCTCGTGAGATGTAACTTTACTGTATCTGGGCCTTATATTTTGCATTTATTGCCTGAGACATATTGGCTAGACTAAAATGTTGAAATGAAACTGCAACAATCATTGTTTATTTATCTTTTGTTATTCTATAATTGCGATGCACAAATCCCATTATATAACATCCAAAGGTAATGCCAAATCTTTCATTAGCAGTATGTACTGCAAACCTATTGTCTCTTTAGATAATTATCTGACCTTGGATGTATTGGTTTTGCAATAAAAAAGAAAACAAAAAAAAAATCATTTTCAATCACCTACAGTTTCTGTATTTCTGTATAGTACTCAATATTTCAGGTGCATGATGTTCATTTACTTTTATTTATCCTCCAGAATCATTCTGCTACATGATGCTGAAGAAGTGACACAGAAATTTATTCAGTGCACAGAACACTGATACCCATGGCAGGACTTGTCTCTGGGGAACTGTCACATCATGGAGCACCTGATGGCAACTCTTCTAGAAGTTCTAAGGACAACCAGGAAGAAACACTGGGTCGCTGGTATATGTCCAGGAAAGAAATAGAGGAGAATTCCCCATCAAGAAAAGATGGAGTTGACTTGAAGAAAGAGACATATCTGCGCAAGTCATACTGTACATTCTTACAGGATTTAGGCATGAGACTTAAAGTGTGAGTTTTCTGCTATTAATTTTATTGTTTGTATTTTATCTTTTCTTTCAGGCATCTCATTCACATACTTAGTGGTATTTCTTTGGATTGCTCCGAAAAATTTTGTGCTTTTTAGCCAGACATTATTTTACTTCTGATTTCTTTGTCTGTCTTTCTTCCAACCTGCTACTTACTAATTTTAATACGGTTGTGCGTCTGAATGATACTTCGAACCAACACAGTCTTGTATAAAGAAAGCACTTTGATGCAACTTTTTTATATAGTCGGTGCCCTTGGCAGATGGATGGAATTTACCTTTTAAACATATGGTTTGTTACTTTCCTTCTTGCAGGCCTCAGGTTACTATAGCTACAGCGATAATATTTTGTCATCGGTTCTTTCTTCGACAATCTCATGCAAAGAACGACAGAAGGGTAGGTTGTGCTTTAAAATAGATATTATTGGCATTTTACTTCTCCAAATCTTTACTAGGTTTCATTTTAATTTGGGATAATATCTTTGTGCTCATGCAAGGTGGTGTTCAGTGTAGAAACCTTTTTTAAATTTCATGTTAACTTTTCCTTTGGATTAGAGGTGGCAGATACCTAGGGAATTTTTTCTTCCACATGTAATTTTCAAGTGTTCAAAGAATATGCCTGATATTGGGTAGCTAGTCAATCCATTTTTAAATTAAGCTGCAATATGAACACCTATAAATTGTGTGATGTTGCTGTATAAAGCAAATTTATTTGATAAACATGGAAGTGATATTTCATAAACAATACAGAATTGAGTTTATAGACCTACAACATCTTTATCTGTTTAACATATGCAAAAGTTTTCATGATAATGCTTCTAAGCTGAGTGCAGTACTTATTTCTTTAATCGTGATTTGCAATTTTTGTACAATTTTCACATCAGATGAGTTTTTTTTTACTCTGTGAAGTCTTGGTTTAGAATAATTTGAAGCTGAATTAATCTTCTTAATTTGCAATTTTTTTCAGTTTTCTTTTGTCCAATTATACTTAAATGGAAGTTCAACTTCTTTAACTGTTCTAATTTTTTAGGTTTCAAAATATTAAACACTTCGGCACCTTCTTATATGAGTGCTCGTAAAAATTATCCAATATCAGGAGTGATAGGAATTGAGCCACGTGATGGGCATTGGGTAGAGCGAGTTTTTAGTTACATAAATAGAGGAATTCTAGAGGGCCAGTAGAATTTATTGGTTTTGGCCAGCAGTTTGCCAGCAATATTTAAAAATGTGTTGGTGGATTGCTAGACTAAAGGAATTAGGTTGATGGCTAAAAGTGCTGACCAAAAAACAATAAATCTTGGTGGACCTTGAGCCTTTTTCATAAATATTCATAAATATTATGAGAGAGAATGAGAGAGGTAGAAGACAAGAAGCTATAATTGGAAAAGCACAGGATTTCTTGAGTATCTTGAATTGTTTTTCCATATTGATGAACATACATGCTTTCTATAGTATCCTTATCCAGTTCGATTAAGGATCTTGTAGTAATGTTATATCTTTAGATTACATAACTGGAATCTCATTATTCACTTGGTATACATCTTTTTGCAGACCATTGCAACTGTCTGTATGTTCCTTGCTGGGAAGGTTGAAGAGACTCCTCGTCCATTGAAAGATGTTATTCTTGTTTCTTACGAGATCATTCACAAAAAGGATCCTGCAGCTGCACAAAGGATAAAACAGAAGGTGTTCTATTACTGCCGGTGCATTGACCAGTTCATTCCCATGCACAAAATTCTTTCACATACAGCCATTTTTTTCACTGTTTGTACCTCTCCATCAATGGAGTGTAGTTCAATTTTCTATTTACTTCAAAACTAGGCCTCCCTCCAGTTTGTCAGTTTCTAGTCAATACATTCTCTATCTAGGTTATAGAAACATGGTTGATGCCATGGCCTCAATATTGAAATCCTATAAAATGTTCATCTGACTTGTAAATTGTGGAAAGTTTTCAAATGATTTTCATTTTAGTGCATTGTTTGGATATATCATTTAGAAAATGATATTCTGCCCCCCTTTTATTGTATAGTTGATCTGATTCCACCATTTCACTCTTGTAGCCGTATTGATAAAGTATCTCTTGGCATCTTTTGGACTTTATTCTTTCCCTCCACTTTCCTGTATATTTGGTTCTATTTATTCTAACTTGTTACGTATAAATTTGTTCAATAGAATTGGTAAATGATGCAGGATGTATATGAGCAGCAGAAAGAACTAATTTTACTTGGAGAGAGGGTTGTACTGGCCACTTTAGCATTTGACCTGAATGTTCAACACCCCTATAAGCCCCTTGTCGAGGCTATAAAGAAGTTCAATGTTGCAAAGAATGCCCTTGCACAAGTGGCATGGAACTTTGTTAATGATGGGTATGATTTAGTTGCTATTTGTTCTAATCTGTCCTTGTTGAATCTATTTTGTTTATACAGATATATATTTGTTTACACACTGCAAAGTGGCTTTCAGGCTGAGGACATCGCTCTGCCTGCAATTTAAGCCACATCATATTGCAGCAGGTGCTATTTTCCTTGCTGCCAAGTTCCTGAAAGTGAAGCTTCCATCAGATGGGGAGAAGGTTTGGTGGCAAGAGTTTGATGTCACCCCACGTCAACTAGAGGGTTGGTGCCATCCCCTCAATTACTTGCATATTCAGATAGTTAACCCGATTGGACAGCCTTTCTTTGTTCCCATGGCTTAATGCTATGATAATTTCTGTCATTGCCATGTGTATGGATGGTTATCTTTTACCGATCATGTTAGGCATTTTCTTCAAGAGAACAAACCCAATTTTGCTCATGGGTAGTTTGTTGTTATAGATAGAATATCCTTCTGTGTTGTAATAGCTGGATGCTTCTGCTTAGCCTTCTGAGTCTGTGTTTATGTTGTCTTGCAGAAGTTAGCAATCAAATGTTGGAACTCTATGAGCAGAATAGAATACCACCATCTCAAGGAAGTGAAGTAGAAGGAAGTGGTGGAGGGGCAACGAGATCTGCTACAAAAGCTCCTGGTTCGAATGAGGAGCAGGCCTCAAAACATACATCCTCACATCCAGCTCCGCATCACTCATCTGCAGAAAATCATGTGGTAGTACCTAGGGGAACAGAAAACCAAAGCAATGATGGGAGTGCAGAAATGGGCAGTGACATTACTGACCACAAGGCTGACCTGGAAATAAGAGAGTCCCGGAACTCTGAACAGTTTCCTCTGAAAGATAACAAGAGAGAAGTAACAAATAGATCTAAATCTGGGACTGAACGCATAGTTTCAGGAGACCAGGATAGAATTGTTGGGACAAAGGAGGCTTCAGAAGTAGGAAGGAGGGATGATCTGGGTTCGCATAAGTATAGCAGTGTTGGTCGAAATATGGAGCTTCGTGAAGGTCCTGTTGGTCACTCACCCAAAGAAGCAATGAAGATGATTGACACAGACAAAGTGAAGGCTGCACTGGAAAAAAGGAGGAAGGAGCGAGGGGAAATAACCTTAAAGAAAGATGTCATGGATGAGGATGATCTCATTGAGAGGGAGCTCGAAGATGGCGTTGAATTAGCAGTTGAGGACGAGAAAAACAAGCGCGAGAGAAGACGGAACTGGTCTAAACTGGACGAGGCAGATCACTGTGACCATGAGGAAACCGGAGATGGTAAACACACAAGCATGAAGGGACAATTACAGAAAGATATGGATGCAGACAATGCAGAAGAGGGGGAGATGTTAGATGATGCTTCATCCCTGTCTAACAATCGCAAGAGAAAGATGGGAAGCCCTCCTCCGGGTAGGCAACCGGAGATGAAAAAGCGGGGTACTTCCAGTCTCTCTGAGGATGGAAATGTGAAAGGTAGAGTTGGCTATGACTATGAGGAATGATGAGGAAAAATTCTTGCTGAGGTGAATGTTCTACTGTCCTTGATTTGGTTTCTGTGATTTGCCTTAGAAAGTTGCAAAT